>NW_009595170.1:0-13250 GCF_000690535.1 Cariama cristata | reverse complement strand
AGAGTGAATATCATTCTGGAAAAAGGGGTAAATAGTAGGAGGTTTGCATATAATAATGTAGTTGTAATTGCATTATAAGTAGGAATTAGCAACGATCAGATAATTTTAACTGTGTCAGAATCATTGTAACAGCACAGAATAAGTGCATGTATTTTGATAAGGCTGTTAAAATTCTGAACACAGTAGCAACAGCAATAATTTTTTTTGAAATCCATGCTTTTTTGGTAGCCCATTACAAACCTGTGCCCATAGCAAAAATGCAATAGGACACCAGGATGAGCAGGAGGGCACCTAACGAAGTCTGGATGGAGCTGACTAACCTCAGACTCTGCAGAGTGTCTGGTGGGTGAAAAGAGAGGACGTCATCAAAGACATCCAGCAAACTCCAACGGAGCCAGAGTCCTTGTTCTTACATAGCCTGCCTCCACTGTGTTTCAAAAGAGTGGGAAACACTTCTAAATTGAGCTTTGCTTCATGCCTTATTTCTACAACTTATTTTTAAAATCAGCCTAGAATTAATGCAATTAGTGTAACAGAGGAACTGTTTAGAACATTTGAATTAACAGAAACCCTCCAGACGGACTTTGACTCACTGGTGAAGGTGGCAGGGGAAGTTTCCGTTTTGTGATGCTAAAATAGTGAAATAAACATTTTTTTCTTTGACTTTCTGGATTTATTGCCTCCAGGGTGTTAGCATACACTTTAGAGTAAACTTACAAAGCAGGGTTATACTATAGCAGTTGCAATGGTTTGGGGTTTGTTGGGAGCGGTGATGCTACTTAAAAGGATAAAGTAAGACAGATAGCCTTCCCGAACATGTCAATATATTTTATTATCCCAGTTGGTCAGAGTGCATTCTTTATGAGCCCACAACGTACTTGACGTTGTGTAAGGCACATCTGGCAGCAAAATAACAACTTATTACAATTAACAGCTCACAGTTCAGCTCCAACAGTTGACTTCTATGTTTCAGGTCAAAGCATCTGAAATCACTTTCTATAAAACAGCCTGAATTTCATATTAAACAGAACAAAACCCCCAAAAATGAAGAAGTTTGTCTTGATGTCTGTGAATGGCAAAGCACTTACCACCCTGACACATCTTTGAGAAAGAGGTTTGAAGCAAGTGTAGATCCTGTAGAGACTTTAAGCAGGGAGGACCATGTTCTTAAGTAGCACAGAAAGTAGGGTTAGTGGGAAATATGGAGCAAGGAATCGTGAGCAGGGCTAAGCTGACCTTGTGTCCTCAGTCCCAACCACCTCTATCCTACCCTCCAAGTGCTCCAGGTGAAAGAGTCCTCCTCCCCGTGATTTGCAGCTATTGCATTCACCCATAAATTAGCTCACACCCAGAACTGTTCATCCTCGTATCAAAGGTAAAATAAGAAGGAGGCAATTGTCCTTCCCAGCTTCCTCAGTACATCTCCACGTTTTCAGACCCGCCAGGCCCTTGCAACGGTTATTGCCTTTCTCCAAAGGGGATTTGAACTACCTGCAACTGGTTCATCCCTCCCGTGGGCTGTCGGGATCCTACAGCCATCACTAACGTTGCCTCAGGGCACAGGTGACCAAAACAGAGCTCTTTGCAAACGACAAGAAAATAGAAAAGCACTCTATTTTTTAAAGCTTTTAAAAAGATATTTCCTCCACCGCCCTTCAATGGAGTTCCACTAAACCTTTGGGTTTTTCTCCCTTGTCTGTGCAATCAGAGTAGGAGTACAGAGGAAAGTATTGCAGTTCTGTATGATGAATTTCTGTTTAAAGAGAAAAAAATAATCCCTGGGGCGTTAGCCTGTACCATACTCGTGGTAGGAGTTTGCTGACTGTTAACTGCTTCTTACCTTTGGGACCGTTAGCTAATAACAGACCATCCATTCATTCATTTCTGATAAGGCAACTGTGCTCTTTCTTTTTCATCCTTCTCAGCAGGGAAGGGACGCCGTGAGCCATAAACCTGCTTGCATTTCACACGCACTCTGGGATTCGAAAACTGCTTGTCATAATATTGTAACAGCTTTGCAGCTACAGCAGGCTTGGCAGTAGTCACAACACTTCAGATGCTGGCCAGACAGAAACACATGCTTTGTCATATAGGTCAAGTGACTTGTTGGTGTATCACCTGAAATTGCAACCTGCAGGTATGGCTTTTTGCCTTAGGGCTAAGACATGTTATGACATGACAGCAAGGAGGATAGTTTGTGGCAGGAGCTGAAAAAAATCTTGCCAGTGTTGGAGGAAAGAGCAAACTTAAGGAAAACTTGCAGATTATATATGACAGCATGCAGAGTAATGTGCAAACTTGCAGTGCAGTTCCCAGAACAGGGGCAGGGGTGATTCTCAGTGAATGCAGGAGTCACACGCCTAAACATTTTGTACAACTTTATCCTTCAACTCATAGCAAGCAAATTTGACACTTCAGATACAAGAGCTGTGGGATCTGATTAGGGTACATGACCCACCTAACTGATAGTTCGGGCACTTGATGTTGTTGAGGACTCACGGACTCACAAACTATCACAGACTGACAAGTTATGGTGAGTCTCATGGTGATGCTACCGAAGGTAGTAACCACTTAGGTATGTTCTCTCAGGTGCCCCAGGATGCCAGATGATGTGAATCAGCTTAGTTTTAGCACAGGCTATGGTAGCTTGTAGTGGTCTGCGTTTCATTCAGCTACTGCATGATAAAGGACTGCTCTAAGGTAAACTGACCACGTATCTAATGGTTCATATAGCCTACCACGGCATTTACTTCAGAGAAAGCGCAACAGTCCTTGCATTTGGGCAACTCTGGCATGATATCCCTCAGAAAATCCAACTCCTTAACTGCCTGGAGTAGTTGCTTAAGCAAAGAGGCAGGAAGAACGATGTATTTCCCTAAAACATGGGTCATTTCACTCCAGATTACATTTTGCCCTTAGTGCCAGCCTATATATTTTCAAATGACCTTACCAGTGAAGGTTCCTTGAAATCCAGACCAAGAAATGCTTACCTATAAACTCTCCTACCTTTGAACTCAATGAGCCAAGGTGAATGGAAAAGCAGTTTCCTTTTATCAGCTTTGAATTTTCGACCTCCACAGCATTATCCTTAACCCTTGTCATTACACAGGAGTTGCAGGTGATGTAGGAGTGGGATGAGGAGGGACAAGGCTTACTATAACAAAGTCACATGCTAACTTCTCTGCTGGGTTCATCTCTACTTCTCTGCTGATGGCTTTCACATAAAATGAAGAAGACAAACCTCTAAGGAGAATCATGTTTGAAGGTCTAAACCAGTCCTGCAGTTTGGTATATGCCACCTTTTCTGGTCTCTGCTTTCATCTCTTTTCAACAATCATGGTTGAGTTTTCTAAAACTTGGCATTTTCTCAGGTTTCTTTGACTTGTCCATGTGCAGAGGCAGATTGGAGTAGCCTATTCAACACGGACCCCTGAAGCACAACTCTGGTGACTGAAATTTGGCGTTTGGTGCCATCTGAGATTCCTTTAAGTCTCAGCATGAGTAAATACCCCTGATAAGAACAAATCTAAGTTTATCCAAAGGAAAAAAGGTCCTACTAAGGCATCTGTAGAAGGCTTTCTGTGTCACTTCCAAAAGACTGATAATTACAATAATTTTAATTCTTCTTTTTAATACCCTTATGCAAAAAGCCTGTCGTGACTTTGTAAATATGTATCCTACACCATAGTTTGTTGACTTGGAGATTTGTGCCAAAAAATGCACTGAAGTATTTTGATAGGAAAGACATCACAGCGATATTATATTTATTACAGAAAAAAAACAACCAAACCCTCAAATAATATCAACCTAGTGAACTTAGGAGTTCTAGGGTTAAACTCTAAGTATAATCTGTTAATATATAGCATATTATACCATTTCACCTAAACAACCTTAAGTCTGCCTTGTGTGAGCAGTAGGCATTTATTTATGTTTAAGGTGTGTTTCCAGATAAGATAAAACTGACTTGGAAATACTCTCCAGGCTGTTTCTTTTTCCTTTCCTTTCCTTTCCTTTCCTTTCCTTTCCTTTCCTTTCCTTTCCTTTCCTTTCCTTTCCTTTCCTTTCCTTTCCTTTCCTTTCCTTTCCTTTCCTTTTTTTCTTTTTTCTAACAATGAAGAAAGAAGTCATCACTTCCAAAGGGCAAGTCTTCCCTCTTTTAAAATAAGTGCATTAGATACCTGGGACAAATTGCACTCTGATGTACCCAGTAGCTGACAAAGGAACTTGCATGACTAGATGCTCAGCTTGTCAACAGCTGAAGTTAGATAAATCGTTTGCCTAAGTCCCATAAAAAAATCTATAGAAGAGGACTTTGCAGAGAAAAAAAATCCCCTAACTAGCCTCTCCCTCACTCTTCACTACTTTATGTTTGCCTTCCAATTAAGCAATGTTGACTCTTGTGCTTTCTCACTGCCTTCTAACAACTGACACATGAGTAATTGAATTTAGCAAATAATTACGGTGTTATACAAGTGATACAGACCCAGCCCTGCAGCTCCCACTCCTTTGGCCTCTCAGACCACAGAGGAATGGAAGACCTTTTTCTGCTGACTTGGTGTTCATGGGGAGGAGGATGGGATGATCAGGCACATGCAAGAAAAATCCTATTCTTCAGTGTAAGACAGCGTTTCTGTTTGCTCTTCAGTTAAACTTTTTCACTGAGCATTATGCAAATATTTGCACATGTGGGTGCAACACAAGCACTAACCTTCTCTGCAGGTTGCAGAGCACTTTTAGACTTTATCGGCATAGACATGGATATTCCATTAGCCATTGCTCCTCATTGTATTGAAGTATGAATTGCACCACTGCCAAACAGGTGGTCTCACTCTCCCTCTGCCCATCTGCCTGTTCATTCCTGACCTCCCATGCCATATATTAGTAATGCCACAGGCATTCCTAGGATTACCATATAGGCTGGTTCAAGAAACCCCTTGGGTTAAAACTAACCCAACAGAAAACGTAATTAGTTTTGTTCTGGATCGGCTTGCCATCCTGGTTCAAGATAGTCTGCATGAATGTGATGGCTTGGCCAAAACGTTAACAGAGAAAAGCTTTCAAAGGAGAAAAAGTTCAGAATTAAATATTGAATGCTTAACACATAGGGACTTAATGTTAATTGAGAGGAATCTCCTCCTGAGCTGTCTATTAAGGTATTAATAATTCAGTTGCAATAAGCTGTCCACAGTGCTTGAATGGGCAATTTGGCTGTCCAATAGTACCTATACAGTGAATGATATATAAGAAGAGCTTGCAGTGTGGCAAGAAGTCTCTCTAAAGCAAACTTACAGGTTCCTTTTTGTGTGTACCATATTGTTCAAATCTTTTAAGAGCTTATTTACAATCACTGAAGAAGCGTCAGCGCAAGCTTGATAGTCTCATCTTAAGATAGATGGCTGAGCTAGATGAAACAAAACATCTGGAGCTGCTAATTGCTCTTTGATGTGGGAAAAAGGAATCCAGATAACTGACTTAAACTTGACACTTTACTTGCATAGGGATAAAATTCATTGACAACCTTATTCAAAGTCATCAGGCAACAATCCAAGGGGTTTGGGATCAATTCCCAGCTCTGTAACAGTCTGCTTTTATAATTCCATCGAGTCACTTAATGTCTTTATGATTCTGCTCACCATCTGTGAGCAAGACTTTTTTTTGCCTGACTCATCTGCTAAGAAGCTAAATTCTTGGAGTAGGAGCCATAAATCTTACCATTACTGCAGTGTTGAGCAAAACACATTGTTCTCGGTGAGGTGCTGTCGTAACATACTTCTCAGCTTTCTTAGAGCTTTCTCTAGCCTTTGTGAATTTACCAGCATGAAGAACATGGTGTCAACAGCAAACCTGGTCATATCATGCACTTCCTTCCCAGTCTCCACTGTTGTTATTGTCTATGCTGATTTCAAGAAAGCAATAAAAAAAAAAAAAATCCTGATCAGCATCAAGAAGATTGGATACAGTCTTGAAAGCTGTTTCTTCCCCTTTTTTCTCCTATCCTTTCACTTTTCCTTCCCCTTCCCCTTCTCTTCCCTTCTACAACAATCTTCTTGTCAGGGAAACCTTTGACAGTTAAGTTTTCTCAAGAGTCTTCCAAAAACATGTGCTAATAACTTCCGTCTGGGTGAACCTGAGTTGCTGAAATCAACATTGCAAAAGTAGGTGACCACTAAAAAAATATTAAAAATATGTTTAAGGAAATTTCACTATAGGATTGGAATTTTTGGGTTCTCTAGTTTTCTTTTATAACATGGTTCTAAATTAGGCTTTGTCCACTCAAACTCAGCAGACCACAATGCAGCGGCATGATTACAGCTTACTCATCCTTCAAAATAAATAACTTTTATTTAACTTTGGGATGGATGTAAGGAAACAATTTCTGCTTTAACCAAAAAAGAAAGAAAAAGAAAAGCAGTTCTGTGAACAGCAGAACTTACAAACTTTTGTTTCCTGCAGCTCCATCCCATAGTTTCTTTGGTGACTGATTTCACACTGTAGCTTCTCTCTTCAGGGTGGTTCTTTTCTGGAATTTTTCCCCTCCACTCAGCAATCTGTTTTCACAAAACTTACAAAAACTTAATATTTACAGGACTTTCACCCATCTGTTAAATTTATTTAAAATTGAGCAACAGGTTCAAAAGTTAGTGGAGCAGAGACTGGGAGACCTGACAAGCAGATAGACAGACAGGAGCAAAACACATAAGTGTGTGTAAAAATAATATTTATAAATAAATAAAGAATAAAATTAAATAAGTGTAATGCTATAAAATAACTGTGATAAACTTAATTGTTTTGATGAGGAAGGTTAGAACTAAATATGACTGATAGATATTTTTCTTCCATTCACAAATGCTCTAAGGAATTTTCCTTTATCTTTTTTTACCAGTCCTTGCCAGTCCTTGCCATTTACTGGTCTTTGCCTCATTTTTTTGATCCATCAGCAAATTAATGGCAACAGGATTCTTTCGTCAGTGTATAGAGGTCCCCACCATCCTTGGGTTTCACTTATGGTACCTGTTTTTTCATAGCAGCCTCTCACCCAAGCATGTATAAAACACAACTGGAACTGCACAGCTTCCAAGACTGAACGTTGCGTTTTGCTGAGATAGTGAAATGCAATACCCACTGCTAGATAGAAAACAGAGATGTCAGGATTTAGCTGTATAGAAATTTTATATCTACGCTAAAGCAGTCATCCAGGCTCCCTCTAGAGTTCATGAAGAGAGATTGGCTTCTCCAGAGAGCAGCTCATCCCACGCTAGGGTAGGTTTCTAAAGTGAATCTCTCTCTGGTACAATACTTGCATAACTAGTTTAGACTAGATGCCATTCTTCAAATGTTTAAATTTAAGTGAGTTGAATCCCACTTACTACAAGAGAAGGCAGTAAAACCCTGTAAAGCAGGTGTATCAGAGATATTGTGAAACCTAAGGTCGAGAAATCAATGACCTGGCCAATCCATTATCTAATCCCGTTGGACCTGTACCTTATTCAGGCAAGGGGAGGGAAATGATTGGCACAACTGTTTTTTTACGCAAGTAACCAGTTCAAATATGAGACTCAATGAATAATCTGGAGCATTTTCTGGACTCAGGCCAGAGCCTTAATCACAAAGTGGTCTGTCCCTAGGAAATTAAAAGTCATGCGAATTCCTTTAAAGCCATACAGTGCATGAGTTTATTTATTTAAAGAACAGGTTAAGACTGACATCAGGATAACACTCATGCCTTACTCAACCCTGCCAGTGGATTTCCTCTCAGAATAATGAGTCGCTTTTGGGACATGACCATAGATGTTCCTCTCAGGTAGGCTATAGAGAGGTGTCATGTTAGATATGCAGGAATGACAGTCCATCCAGAGTCTCCAGTACTAAAAATCTTCCTTGGATGAGAAAGAAAAATGCGTCATTGTCCACTAGCATATAGTAGCCTCAGCTGCAAGAAGGCTGGATGATTCCCACACGTTAGTTAGCTCAGTGGGTAACAAAAGACAAAATGGGTGTTATGCTGGAATGGTCAACACAAATATTAGGGAAGAGTGGAGTTTTTATAATAGGGTTTTCTAATACAGAGTCATTGCTTTAAGAAACCAGGCTGAAAGCTGGGGTGAATAAAACAAAACAGGTTTCACAGAAGCGGCCACATGAGATTCGCTGAACTGAACATCGGTTGTCTAAAATGTAAGCTTCTCCTCTCTGCAAGTTGTTCAGACTACACGCTCAAAGGTACCACCAAAGGATGGTGCCTCACCAAGTCACCTTCTGCAAATGCCTGCCTTTCTCCACTGACTCAAGGGGAAGCCTAGACCACTCACTTTGACTCGCCATGTAAATTTTAGACATGTAACCTTAGGTGAGATAGCCTAATCTTTGTGTAGTAGCATCACATCAGTGAATAAAGACGAAAAAGACTCCTCACTTTGTTGTTTTTAATGTTATTAGTGAACATAACGTCCTCTTTTCCACCTTCAGGAATGCTGTGGCTATTGCAGGAGAAAGAGCTGACCAGAGTTTTTCATTTGTGGTTGATTCCGTGTGAAGAAATTATCCCATACAGGGACTAAACCTTCACCTTTAGATGTCTGTATCTCAGGATGAATCTCATCTCTGATTTTAGTTGTCTTAATATGCAATCTGAATCCCACCCCAAGTAACTGTCCTACAGAAAGTCTCAAAGGAAGGGTGTTCTTAGTTTTTTAGATTTAAAGCCATTCAAATTCTAAACAAGGGGCTTAATTTCTTGACTGACCTCTGTGTCCTAGGAAGATAAATGACCTGAATAACCCTCCAGGCTAATTCAGTAAGTTGGTGGCAAATCTCTGCAGCAATCCAATACAAAAGAGCTTTTCTTTACCATTTAATAGAGATTCCCTCTTATTTCAGGAAATTTTGTTACATAATGCACCAGGAAATATATGTAGCTCTGTATTCAAGTAACAGTGTAAGCTTCTGCTCTCACCATGTCTAAAAGAGTTAATTTGGGACCCACTCCCCTTGGATGGACAGACTATCCTTTTCATTGCAGCCTGAACATGCTCAGGGTCAATTTATACTCACCCAGTGACAAAACTGTTCTTTAGCTCACACAGCACTTTTCCTTCTCCACCCCTCACCCACTCCCAGTGTCTCATCTCACACCCGCAAAGGTTTATGGTCTTGCCTGAGATGTTCTGCTTGACAGCTGCCGTTCCTGTACTCACCAGCTCAAACGAGTCTTTGGGGCTGTCTCCTTGGATGTACTTGTGTGTGCCAGTGGACTCTACCCTCACAAAGGCAATGAAATGCAGATTTTTAGCAAGCAGCACAGATTTTTAGCAACCAGCACTTGGGCAACTGGCTTAGTGAATTGCTAGACACTGATTCACCTCTTCTGGAAATGGATTAGTTCCAATCAGTTGAATCTCTCCAGGCAAAGCTCAGTTAAAAATTGCTGACACCTCACAGAAATTCTACACCAACTTTCTATTTCATGACTTTTCTGTCCATATAGCATGTCCCCTACTGCCTGCCTTCTGTTTTGTTCAAGGCTGGGAGTAAGGATCTTGATGTTTATCTTCTTCTGAAATCATAAATTCCTTCCTTTACTAGCTTACTAGAAACCCTCTTGGAGTTAAGGAGTATGCAGTGTCTCCAACTGAAGTCTGAGTAGCAGCAGGGGATGGACAGTAAAAATGGGATTAATTTCACCTAACTTCAGCCATTGAGTTGTCCAGCTGAAGCCAATCCTCTAGGCTCCCTCTAGAGTCATTAGAGAAAGAAGACAACACTGACTTTCATTCCCACCCAAAGATAAGCATCTGAAATAACCTAGAAAAGTATCTTTAAATGACTGAAGTTAAGGAGATGAGTATTGCTATCATGTTGTATAATCTTTATACTTTTTGCTGTACTCCAGGAAGTCTCTTACCTCTCAGCTAAAAATTTGTTCCTCTCTGAAAGTTAGGCATGCAACAATCAATTCTCCCTTTTATCTTTGACACTTCCCCGCCCCCCCCCTCCCATTTCTGGCATGGTGATTTTTGGGTTTTCTCCCTACTCCCTGCTCCCTACTGATAACTATTTGGCATAAACAAGGTTCTGTTTGTCTTTATTATCTTCTTGCCAATGCATGTGCATAAGTATACACAAACGCATGTTCACGTGCGAATGAAGTCTAGGCACGTGCATCTGGAATCTAGACATGATTCAATTTATCACATTACTTGGCAGAAGAAGTCCTAGAGAAGAATGTTCAGTCTCGTTCCAGTCTTCAAAACCAACCCAAAAGATCTCTGAAAAATATCAGATGAGATGAATAAACAAAGCCATAAATGCAACTGCACAGCACATGGGGCAATGACATTGCTCTTGCACAAGAAGACTGATATTTTGACATTTGTTTTCCTCTCAAACTGGAAAAAAGTCAAAATATTTAAGCTTTCCTAGAGGGAAACATTTCAGTTTAGAAAGGTCAACTTTTCATCTCAACACACGAGATTGACATCAACAGGAGACCGATGAAATGCTTCCCTTTCATTTAACATTACCCATTGAGTCAAGCTAACGCCACATGGAAGATCTCGCTTTGGGTCTGTCTTTCTGCCATGATCCCTGTGGACCCAGTTCTTTGGCAGGGTTCCTTCTCCAATGATGCGTAGCATTTTTTGCTTTCCCTTCTTTGTTGCCCCAAATGGCCTGAGCTCAGACAATAGGACTGTGCTGCCAATACGATTAAAAATTCTCTGTGTCTTTGTGTATATAATAATGGGATACAGGATTGGCTTCTTCCCTGACTCTGACCATCCAGGCTCTTCTGCTACAAACAGCTGCCATCTCACTGACGGACCAATATACAGGTAGAAAAGGGATTCATTGGTTTGAACTTAGACATCTACAATCGCAGTGCCACAAGGCATCTGCCTGGCCTCCAGCTGCCACTCCAAAAGGGTACGGGTGTCCCTTAAATCCAGCGTCCCCTCTGCCAGCCTCACGTGGGTATGCTGGATAGCACAAGATACTTCAGAAAACACTAAGTGTCTACATTTTGGAAAATGAATTCCACTCCTACTGTGAATGGGTATTATTTAGGATAAGCAATGAATAAGACCTGCTCTAGACAAGTAGAGAGAAAATTTGATTTAGAGGTGACAGAAAGTAATGCTTAAGCTGCAGCTGCATGAATCTTTTGTGGCCTGTTCCCTTCTTCACCGTACTTTTACAAAACAGGTCATTCGTCTCTTTATTGACCCTCTCTTTATTGACCTAGATGTCCAAGGACTCCATTTGTCTCATTGCTTCTGGCAGGGTAAGGCACACAAATCCTTCCTTCCTTAGCTGCTCTGGAATTAATGAGCATTGATTCATTTCCATTTATTGGGAGATAAGAGTTTAACTAGTTTGGCTCACTAAGTCCCCCTTCCTGTGACACCTGCAACTTGTTTCAGTTTCTTCTTCAACTATTCCACCCACTCTCTGATACATGAAATAATTACAACCTGAAAATGTAAAACCAGAAGATATTTCGCTGCGTAGTTCACTAGATCCAGGCCAGGTAACATTTGGGATACTGTAAGCAGCTTTCACTGGGCTGGTCAATGCTGGGCATCCAGGCTCTTCCACAGACCTTCATGGACATGGTAGAACATCACCTACAAGACTTCCTGCCACAAAAGAGACATTGAAGAAGGTTAAATCCTTTAAGTAGCCTCCACTTCAGTGAAGAAAGCTGGGAAACTTTAATTACTTGCTCAAATCCTGGGACAGGGAAAAAAATATGATTTCCACATTGATTGTTATGGAAATGGTTTCCTGCTACAATGGTTGAACAATATACTTTTTAATTAAATTCAACTCTAAGAATCAATCTGGCATTCATAAGAACCAATAAATGTGTAAGTTGAGTGACTGGCCACGGATGAGGTTCCCTGCCTGGGCTCCAGCATCACTTCAGCATCATTGAATCACAGAAAAATAGATACAAAAGGGAACTCAAGACATCATCTGATCACCCCCCTGCCTCAAGCTAAGAACAACCCTACCTCAGCCATTCCCAAACATATTTATTTAATTTTTTCGCCATAACATCCTAAACTGAGATTGTTACGTTCCCCTTAGGCAGGAGAGGATAAATTTCCACCAGATGAGAAGTTGGAAGATTGTCTTTCAACTGGGATCACATGGAAAAAAATGGAGATAAGAAGGAGAGAGAAAGAATGAATCTCCACTAGTCCTCAACATGCTCAGTTATGACATTAAGACTGATGCTCCCAATATAATACACAGATTTATTCTTTTCACAGTTCTGCACACTGAGAGCAAGCCCAGAACACACTGCCAAAGGAATCTCTGTGAGAACTGTTTCAATTCAAAGATTTCATCTTTTCGAAAGGTAGGACCTTGTTGTTTCTGACTACATAGATGCTGAAAGAACAGGGACCCCTGATTTGGAAATTCTGTTATAAGACGAAATTTAATTCATCACTCACTTCTGCAAAAGTAGCACTATTTATAACTAAGAAAAGGTTTTCAACAGAGAAGCCGGAAAATGTTCCTAAACTGAAAATACTTAAAATCCTGGCAAAAAGTAAATGTTCCAAAGACTAGCGTGTTTCTTTTTTTTCTTTCTTTTTTTTTTTCTTCTTTTTTTTTCCATTCTGCTCCCTTATTCTTATGCTTGGCTGAGTAACATTGTTGAAATGTGCAAGAGCCAACTTCCACCATTTCCTCATGCAGCAAAAAATGTTTATGGGGTGTAACCATACAGTATCCGGGCGTATTTTATAGGTGGCCTTTAGGTACACAGTTCATGGAAGAGTAGAGGGAGCTAAAGCAGCATGAGAGTGTCTCCAAGTTCTGTCTGATGACAGCAAGTTTAAACAAAATCCTAATTTTCAGCTGCCAGGCATAAAAAAAGAGAATATTTGAGGGAAATATTAAAAACCTTTGTATTTCACATATGCTAAACTATGGTGGATTGACTCTGGCTGGATGCCAGGTGCCCACCAAAGCCACTCTATAACTCCCATTCCTCAAGTGGACAGAGGAGACAAAATGTAATGAAAGGTTCACGGGTTGAGATAAGGACGGGAAGAGATCACTCACCAACTAGCGTCATGGGCAAAACAGACTCGACTTGGGGAAAAATTAATTTAATTTATTATCGAACAAATCAGAGTAGGATAATGAGAAATAAAACCAAATCTTAAAACACGATCCTCTCACCCTCCCTTCTTCCTGGGCTCAATTTGTCTCCTGATTTTCTCTCCCTCCTCCCCGCC
>NW_009595169.1:0-27673 GCF_000690535.1 Cariama cristata | reverse complement strand
CAGCCTGTCCAGACCCCCCTGTAGAGCCTTCCCACCCTCCAGCAGATCAACACTCCTGCCCAACTTGGTGTCATCTGCAAACTGACTGAGGGTGCGCTCAGTCCCCTCGTCCAGATCATCGATAAATATATTAAACAGAACCAGCCCCAGTACCGAGCCCTGGGGAACACCACTTGTGATCATGTTGAAAGACAGACAATGTTTTATTTTGGGTGTTGTGGGGTTTTTGGCATTACTTTTCCGTGTGACTAACTGATGTAATTACTATGAATATGTGCTACATAACAGTCTCTCCATTAAACTGCACTTTCTATTGATAAAAACATAAACTTAAGTGTTTAAGATGATCATAATTAGAAGTTAAGCTGGGAAGTAAGAGTTATGACCATGGTTTTGTAAAAAATGATTGTCAAATTTACAACCAGCTTTTTTTTCATCACAGTATCTAAAGTAAAAGGAGGATTCGTTTCCCTTCTGACACGTCTCAGCTGGTGAAGAGAACAGCCTGGGGGGCTGGAAAATGCTGGATTCTAGGTCTTACTTTTTGACAGTTTTTCAAGTTTGATGGTCAGGCCTATTTCCAAAAATGTGCTCTCACCTAAATAAGTGTTAACGAGCTCAACAAATGAACTCCGGCGATGGCAGGCAATGACAGTCTGCCATCCCACCAGAAACCAGAGGTTTCCAGTGTCACTGTCCCACTGGGCAGAGCGGTGGGAGCACGGCCGCAGCCCTGTTCAAGCAAGTTGCCAGCATGCAGCTCCAGAAGTCCCACAAGAGCAGGGCTGCCTGGGCAGCCCAAGTTGGCCAACCCATGCCATTATCAGGAGTTTGATGGTTCCTGGAGAAGGGTCCCTGAGCTGCCCAGCGATGCTGTTAGCTGCTCGTGTCTCACGCTAGCCCTGCAGCCGGCGGCTGGTTCCACGTGTGGACAGACCCTGGAAGTGCTTGCTGACTGCAGAAGTATTTGGCTGGGCTTTGTGCTTGTTTGAAGAGGAGAGTCAGCTGTTAAGCTACTTTGAAAGCTTTGCTGGGGTCCTGATCATCCCACTGGATGACTCTGAACATCGGCAGAGAGCCTATTACATTTTTCTTGCGATAAGGCCAAAGGCCAGCTGCCAGGCACAGCACCGATTTCTGTTACTGGGTTGCAGATGCAGGACAGAATGAGGCTTACAAGAGTTTGGAAGGGCTTGAGCTACCTCATTTTCCAAACCCATCATCAGCTTATGTTTTAAATTGAGACCTGTTTACTACAGACTTAGGCAGAAAAAAAACTAAAAAGCACGTCCTTTTGCTCTTCCCAGCCTTGGTGTATCTGCCTGTTCATCCCGATGAAGACTGAAACCCAGATCGTAAGTCCAAAGCTGCTGCTTGCCTCCTTAGCCAATTCAAGCAGCGGCATGTTGCTAGGCCGATGAGAGAGCGAACTTACTGCATCAAAGCTAATCTGTGTCTGCAGCCAGTATACTGAATTGAATTACTTTTCATTCTGGCTTGTGTAGAGCCAACCCTTGGGGCGCCTGGGAAACTCCGATAGCTATAACTATCGCAGGGCTAACACTGAGCCTTCCCAGCTGGGCAACATCTCTGCTGTATCATCACGGACTATAGCAGTCCGTAACAGAGCAATAGCAGCTACTTTTGAGGTCTTCTTCACCTTCACTACTCTGCTCAGCAAGCGACAGAGCTACGTGCATATGCCAGCTCAGGACCTTCCAGAAGTTTCCTGGGTCTCAGTTTTGCTGCAGCTGATAGGATGCTGGTTTATTACAAAACTGCCCCCGAAGCCTTGGATACCACTGAGGGTTCCCTACTCCTGTCCCATTCAGGACCATAAATTCAGACTTTTTTTTGTCGTACAGCCAAGCTATTTATGAAATCTCATGATGCAGAAATTCAACTGTAAATATTGCATGCTCAAACATTTGAACCTCTCCCACCTCTTCCCACGCCAATTCTGCTCATCATTTTCAATACTCTCAGTGGAGAAACTGCCGACATCTGAGAGCAATGGAGCCACTCTGCATGGGGCGACCAACTGACCGAGGCAGTCTGCTGCTTCCCCAGTCAGACATGTCTCTCAGCAGAAATAGGCTGAATTTTAAATTCAATGGCCTGCCATGCTCCCGTCACCTCCAGCAGAGCCTGTGGTTCCTATTGCAGCCCTGCTCCTCGCTTAGCTCTGCTTCTTGCTTGGGTTGGCACTGAGAAAAGTGGCAGCATCTTCAGAGAAGAAAATTAAGATTTTCTTTTTTTTTTCTCTCTCTCCCTCTTTTTCTTTATTTCTTTCTGTCTTTCTTTTTCTTGATCTCTTTGTCTCTCTCATCTCTCTCTCTTTTGATTTATCTCTTTCTCTCATCTGGCTGTCTTTTTGAAATCACACAATTGGTGATAAAATAAGCAGCCAAATCCTTTAGGTACAAGAGACTAACCCCACTCCTGCTGTGGCTCCTGCACAAACAGTCTGCTCTGCCTGTTGGGGAGCCCCACAGATTTCCATACGGGCCTGAAACACACAGGTCATACTGGGCAAAACTTACTTACAATGAGGATTTCTACACCCGGGATGGTTCCCATTTCATTACGCGTTGTGATAGCTAGAAATGAAAGCATTAATGCCCCAGTTCTGCAGCAGTTTCTCAGGCAGGGGCTGTGGCAGGTGGTGCCTGGGCTGGGCACAGAGGCAGACCCACCAAGACAACCCTGCACATTTTGAATTCTTTTTTTTTCTAGGTACAGTCCCAGCAAGCTTATGTTCACAGCAAGTCCGTGGGGTATACAGGCTTTCCCTTACGACTAAGCGATGGTGTAATACTGATTCCCACTGGCAACTGAAAGGATACAGTACCACGTACTGGCGGGAGTCATGTATCTCACATACACAAATATATTTTATTTTTTTATATTTTTCCTTTGGTATTAAGCCAGGTGAAATGGAAAGCTAGGGATGCAATTCATCTCACCACCTTCAGCTGTCTAAAAAGGAGGTGCCTGGTCTAAGCTATTCATCCAGTCTTCCTGCAAGTCAATGGAGAGAGAAGGGAATTTTTACTCCTTTCGCTGTCTCCCGGGGTGGGATGGGAGTCGCTGCTGGCTGCAGCTGGAGGGCGTAGATGGGATGTGTGGCACTCGGATGGCTAGTGCTAGCTGGGAGAAGTTATGCGGTCTGTTTACTCAAATGGGAAGCCTGAATATTGCTCATTCTGCAAATTTAGGAGGTGTTCGATAAAAAGTAAGTTTGTGCACAAAAAGATTTCCCAGTCAGGGCCTGTGTTTGAAAAGTACAGAAGAAGGTCTCTCTTCTATGTGGTAAATCTGGTCATGAAATATTATGTCGGCATAAAAGAATGGGAAGTGTTCTCTTGATTGCAAGATTTAATTTAATAGGAAGATCCTAGATATAAAACCATGTAATCCTAATGTATGTTCCTAAAAACAATTTCAGAAGGACCCTGCCTTTTTCAGGGCTGGAAAAATCGTCTGCAGGAAAACAATTTCTTAATATGAAATTGTTATTAGCTTCTTAAAATGTAAGGAGTAGTTGTAACATTCTCTGTTTTCCTACTGATTAAGTTATGTCTATTTTTTTAGTATGAAGGCAAATTTATTTCAAATTCACGAGCGTAAAGAGCTGTTACGAGCTCCAGAGATCAAGGTTCTAGTGTTATAAATACATAGCTGGAGACAGTCCTTTCCTGAGCGCTTACTGTCAAAACAGACAAGACAGAAATGGAGGAGATGATGAAAAGGAGCTGAAGTGACTTGCTGAAAGTCATGTTAACAGTCTCCTCTCCCATGCTCCAGGGCAGGGGTAAAGCTGCTGGCTGGGACTGCAGATGAACTAGCTTACCCTACAGTTAGCGTGGCATTTCCAGTTCAAGAAGAGTGTTCCCTAGGGAGAAAAACAGTATGACAAATCATTTATAGTCAAACATGGAATATCCTGAGCAAGAATTTTATGATTTTTAGCATTGTTAGCATGGCAAAAGATTTTGTGATGAATAGTTGTGGTTGCCACGTCCTTGTTAGCAATCTGTACTAGCACCAAGTAAAATACTAGCTGAAGGCTGCTGAGTACTATCTTTTTTTTTAAAAGCGTACAAATATGAGATGATCTCAGACACCTTCTTCAGCAGCCCAGGAATACTCTGACTGTCCCAACTTCCCCACTCAGCCTTAAGTGTTTCTTTACTGAGAACATTTATGGAGATTTCTCATGCTGATCCAGTGAAAAGACAGTTGGTGCTCTGAGCTCTGAAACCACTTGAGGTTTGGTCAGAAAATAAATCTGACTTCAGAGTTCCCAATACTGACTCTAAAAGATTGTGGCTAATCTTCTGTTGGTCCATATTTGTTTTTTAAAAAAGGTAAATGAATTAATTTTGTAGCAGCAGGCTTTATGTCAAAACAAGAGCTTAACTTCATGCCAGACCATGAATTGTCCATCCTTCAGCAGCCAACATAAAATCAGGAAAAACCATGAACTAGCTCTGGCTGGGTAAGCAAGCCCACACCGGGATGGACCAGAGCGTGCTGTGACCAAGGAACAAGCAGATCTGGCGTGAGCCATCACGACATCACAGCCTGCGGGTAGATAGCAGTATTTTTGGGTTGTTTTTTTTTTTACAGCTAGTCACATTGCAAACTGACAAAAAACTGCTTAGCCCAGGAAGCCCTAATAATTAGGTCTCTATGCTCAGCTAACAAAGTTGTGTTGTTTGCAGGGAGGATGAGCTGTGGGAGAGGCCTCGCATCTGCCTGCAAAATATTGAGCAGATCTAACTGGAGAGCACAGCCTGTGCGTTGCTCTGCTGCGCGGCGAAGCACTGGGAAGTTTGGCCTTTGCACTTCTTCCCTCTCGTCTTGCGTGATGTGTATGGGTCAGTCATCATTCGTTGCCTTTGGGATACCTGAGATGGCATCGCTCTCTCTCCTCTGGTGCAAATGGGGGTTTTACTGTCCTATCAACCATTAAAGCGATATCTGTAGCCATCACTCTAGCTCTTGAGCCACTAAAGCAATAAAAGAGAGTACAGTATAGGACACTTATTGCTAAAATCATCCAGATCTGAACTGAAACTGAGACACCAATTGCTAGGTATTAACCGCTGCTGGCTTAACTCTTCATGAATGAATTCACATTTATGTAAGTAGTTTTATATTCTCCCTTGCAATCCCCATAGGCATTCATAACCAAGATTTGGGGACACAAGTTTCAGTGTTGTTATTGATATCATAGTTACTAGAGTTGCTAATTGCCTGTAGAAGAGTTGTGTTTACGGGAGCCCAGGTTGCCGTGTGTTAGGTCGGGACCTGCCCCGGGAGGTTCCCGGCAGGACAGCCAGCTGCCGTGGAGCCAGGGAGATCGGTTTCCAGCACAGCCTGAGCCCTTTTCCCTGGCGGATCTGACACCCAGGAGCAGCCTGTTTTCTCTGTGTTTCTCCAGATGGTTGCTCTGCCGCAAATGTCCAGCCTCAACTGTTCATTCCACTGTCTGTTGCCGCTGTAAGTAAAGAAATGAGGGATGTCAACCAATTTTTAATAAATAAGTGTCTTAATTCAAGTTTACTGTGAAGTGACTTCTGTGTCTTGGCATCATGGTAGTTTCAGTAGAAGATCTTCCTGATGCTATAGATAAAAATTTTGTTGGAGGGAAGGGAGTAATCCTGCTGCTAAAACAGATGTTTCTAAGCTCACCGTTGAGCATTTTCATAAGTTTAATCCTGTCTAATGCATTAAAGAATTTATCACTTGTAACATATATTTAAAAGCCCTGTAGTATAATATAGCAGTAACTTGTACAAATTCATCTGGAAAAGTGCAAGCAATAATTTTTTTGTTTACAGTATTATCAAATATTTTACTTTTTATGGCAGCTTGGGGAAAAGAAAAGCTATTGAATTAGTTTAGAATAATTCCTTTTTTGTATTGTCTAAACTGGGCAAACAGTCTTTCACTTCTCCTTGATAAGAGACATTTTATGAGCACTGGGGCTTCACCCACCCGCAGCAAGGAAAATAACTAACAATTGTGTTTTAAGGGCTGTGTCACATGCATGTGCGTCGCGTGTGTGAATACTGTACTGTTACAGTGCTCTGGAGAGAAACAGAGCAGTTGTGGATCCTACTTTCTAAACCCATCTCCTGGGATGAGAATAAAAGCTTGCTAGTCATCCCTGCTGCCACATATCGCATGATTTTCTTTTTCTTTGGGGTTTCTTGAGAATAAGAGATACCCAGTTACAATTTTCACACAACCGTTCCTTCCCTGAAATTCTTGTATAAAAAATAAGTAGAAATATTAGTTAAAAATAAAATACTTTTTAATACATTCTGATTTCTCTTGTCTGTCAGATATAGCTGGCATTGACACTCATCTGCCAACAGAATGACTTCTCAAGTCCTGATAGTTGTTTATTTTAGACTGGGAACTTTTCAGAGGGTATATACCCTGATTGTTGTATGTCAGTCGTGGAAGTATTGAAGCACCAAACCAAAATTGCCAGAGAAATGAAATTCACTTCACGCACAAAAGGAACACAAATATCACAGATATTCACCTCCTTACTTCATTTCTATTGTAGAGATATTGCTACTTTGCTTATAGCTTGCATTTTAGGAACATTTTTCTGTTTTCCTTAGCAAAGGAGCTATCTGCAGTGATTTTCTCTTCGCCTCTTATAAAAGGAACATCTTCCATCTATCAATACTTTCTAAATCATATATTCAGCATTTAATTATTTTAGGTCTGCCTTCTGAAATGAAATTCTGATCTTGCGTGAAATGCCTGGGGAGTATCATAACCGACGCCGACCGTTCACTGCATGGCTGCATGCGGGATGCCAGCACTGACCTGCGTGGCTGTAAGCCTCTCCTGGACTGGGTAACCTGCAGCATTGCCTCTGTCATCCGTCCCTCCAGCTCTCTCCCTGGATCCATATCAGTATAGGTAGTAGATCTATAGATCTACAGGTCTGTATTTCATGATCCACTGCCTATATATGGGATGCTCCAGTACAGCTGTGGTGAACATCTCTGGACCAGTGATAACCGCTGAATACACTCTATTAGTTTAGCTTGTCTTGTCCCAGAATCCAAATCCTGTGGAAACCCTCATTTTGAATTAAACTCCTTCAACTGAATCTTATTTTAAGCAGCATAAGAAATTTAAGACATATATGTCTGCTTTGTTTACCTGCCACATTTTAGCATTCTTTGGGATTTAGGTCAGGAAATTTTTATTGTTCTTGACATCTCTCCTCCTACCTCCTCACCTTTCTTCTGGGATTCCCTTCTAGGTTACTCCCTTCATCTAATCAGGGACTCTTTCTTTCTCCCTCTCTCCCTCTGTCCTTTGAAGGACAATTTCTTCAGCTCCATTTGGTCCATCAATGGAAAAGAGCATTCTTGCCAACAAAACCTGTCTTTCAGACAGTTCCCAATGTCTCAGCTTTTGGCAAGCACTTTGATAACCTGGGTACTTGTTTGGGCCTTTTTTCTTTTGTTTCATGTTCCCTCCTTGGTGTAGTTCTGCGCTCTACACTTGCCTCCATCCAGCTCCCTGGGGCAAAAAGGATCCTTCCAGGTAGCGCACACTCTTCAGCATCCCCTCTCTCTTCTCGATGTGAAGTCTTAACAACTTCTTTTGCTCCTCCTTGCTCTTTTGCATGTCAGGGTTCTTACAAGCCTTTAGCTATTTTGTTGCTCTTGGAGGGAAGGAATTGTACACAGTTTTCTTCAGCACCATCAGAGCACACCGATAGCTCAGGGATTGTACCAGTCCCCCACCGTGCCAAAACAAACTTTTGCATCTGGGAGCCTCGCCTAAGCTGCAACTGCTTCTTTCCAACCTCGACACGTCATGGAGGATCACCTCCAAGGCCAAGGATGTGG
This sequence comes from Cariama cristata, assembly GCF_000690535.1. Taxonomy (NCBI): domain Eukaryota; kingdom Metazoa; phylum Chordata; class Aves; order Cariamiformes; family Cariamidae; genus Cariama; species Cariama cristata. Next base: position 19,778 of record NW_009595169.1, on the reverse strand, counting down.
CAACCATGACTATTTGTCATGAAATCTCTCACCACGGGGGGTGAGGACGGCTGGAGGGCAGTCGCAGGCTCACCAGCGTGATGCCTGTCATACGGTCTGGCTCTGGCTCTCCTCGGCCTTGGCCGTGCTTATCGTCATGCTTCGCTGTCGCACATGAAGTTGCGTCCTGGCAAAGAGAAGGAGAGTAGCTGAAAAACTGCTTGAATTGGGCAAAAATCTGCTGTTACTGTTAGTAGCTACACACACACACAACTCCGGCAACCCGGGACATGCAGTACCTCCAGGAGCACGAGTCTCTGCGAATGGTGCCCCTCTTCAGCCACTCGTATTCCCTTCCTCTTGCAAAAAGAGACTGGAAAAAGAGAAAAGAATAAAGACACTGAATCCATTGTAGGTGGCTCTTTTACACAGACATTTTGCTGCTTACACCTTCCTCTGTGTGAAAGAACCACAGCAGGAGGATTTGGTCTAAATAACTGCAGCCTTGCTCGATAACACAGCACGTTCTTTCCTGGAAATGCATTTTGTGTACCTCAGCTTCAAACTCTAATAACCCTCCTAGCCAACTAGAAATATGGTGTTCATGTTTAAAAGGTAAATAAAAGGTTTTACTTTCCTGAAACATCCTTCTAATTATGAACAAACTGGGTGACATATTTCCTTGAAAGATGCATTTACATCGATGTTTTGGTTTGAAAGCAGAAAAGTATTCAAGAACCTAATCAAAATTCAGACACCAGTCATGCAAATCATCCTTTAGTATGAAGAATTCAAACAAGATTTCTAATCTGATGACTCTGAAATGCAAAAAACCCAACAACCTGTAAACCCCCCAAAAGACAAAACCCCCACCCAAACCTTGCAAATAATTGTTTCCTCTTTGCTCTTGGTACATGCGGCCACTAAATTCTTAAATTTTCAGGATACTTAAAATTATCAGGATAATCTAGTTCTGGCCTGCAGTGACACGAACATGCTCCTCTACCCATTCGGCCCAGCAGATATTAACCTCCGCCTAAAATCATTAGCCAAGCGCGTTGGCACCAAGAACTCGCAGGTGCGATGCCACCGACCCCGGTGCCGTTGCTCCTGGGATGAAGTCAACCAGATCCCTGGCACGGCTGCGCTGCTCTTCATCTGTTCACATGGCACCCTGCCCACTGGCAAGGGCTTATGCCAGGCTTAACAACTCATCAGTGCCAAACTAGGAAGGGTTTTGGTGAGCATCCCATGATGTGGGTGTAGATAGCTCCGTCCCCATCACAGGCACCGCTGTATTTGGGCAGTTGGGGCGTGAGGCTGTTTGAGCATCCAGGCATCGGCAGGATATCTGTTATCCCACCACAAATAGGAGTTTTGGGGGTTACGAAAGCCTTCGTTCACTCTCCTGTGTTTCTTTCCTGCAGTGCTACCTGGCAAGTGGCTACTGAGCCTGGAAGGGAGCCGAGGGCAGCGAGACAGCGGTCAGGAGGGCACCAGTCCCGGCTCTGCAGGTGGTGGGCAGCAGGGCCAGGGTCACATCCCCCCAGTACGCCAGGGTCCGATGCTGCTATAGTGCGTGGCGCCAAGCTGGTATGTCGTGCTGCTTTCTTAGGTACCTGCCAGCAGGAAATACAGAAAGCTTTTGCTAGACTGATCCCTCGAAAGCAGCAGGAAGCTTTGAGATGGTATAGGCACAGAAAGAGCTATTACTGGGTATAAAGCTGATTTTATAAAAGGAAAAGGGGTTGTTGTAATCTTGCACTGCATGAAAAACCTGAAAAAGGCCATAAAGTCTTGGCCACCATTTTCCAACCTGCAGCTGCTCAGGCCCACATCTGCAGAAATGTAAAAATAAAGTAGTAAATACCTCCTTGTGCCCCTCTTCTAATTAAAAATAAGTTCCTTTACAACTAAATATCTTTTAGCGAGATACATAAAATGCATACATAAGAGTGTCGTACTGGATGATGCGTAAGATGTATCTATATATTTTTCCAGACATACAGTAAAATTTTTAAGATAGTCCAGCTTTTCCAGACTTATCCATCTTACATTGATGGACAATCAACGTAAGTGTCCGTGTTTGTCTTCTGAAGCATTTTTGTCCTGCGTAGTCAATACTTGGAAATAACTTGCAAAATAGTTATGGGATTGAAAACGTTAGGTTGGTTTCTGGTCGGCACAGGAGCAGGAAAATGGTGAACTTGTCAGATAATTTATTTGCGATGAATAATTTAGTCTTAATTATAATCAGCTAAAGTTTTAATCCCTTATATCTTTCACTAATCAACCTCACTTAGCATATGGGGAATCAAGATAAATTCACCCTTTTAATTAGAAAATCAAAAGCCTTTATATGCTTGTCGGTTGATGACAGGTCTCATAAAAGCACGTCACTGAACTGCTGAAGTTTCAAAAATTCTGTCTTATACAATGCAACTCATTGATTACATGAGGTGTTTTTAATCATGAGATTAAATTCTGCAGGGGCGCCTGATGCCAGCACAGCAGCACTTCTGATCCTGCTCTTCGACCCCAACCATCTTTTAGACATCAGCGGTCATCTGTCCGTGGCACCCAGGATGGGGTTTGAAGGGACAAGGCAAAGGTCGCATGGCACCTTATGGCAGGCTCTCATTTTTCAGTTGCCCTTAATGGGCTTGGGGCCTTTCCAAACAAAGAGATTTAAGATGCTCAGGAAAATATGATCCACTTCTGGTAAAAGATGCAAAAGAAAAAAGGCTTTATGATATTTTACTACCAGAAATATCAGCTTTTAGAGGACTATCTTCCCCTTGACAGTGTGCTATTGTATTTTCTTGTGTTTTCTGAGTAGCCAGACTAGAGAAGGTGGGGGGATTGTTAACACAGGACGGAAAAAAAGAGTCCTGGCTCTCGGATGGTGAAAAGGCAAGAAAGGGAGTTGTGTGGTTATTCCAGAAAACCAAATTAAATCAATAGAAAACCGTAAGACATTTCACATTTAAATGGACAATTTTAAAGCGTTTCCTTGTACTGAAGAAACCGCCCTAGAAAGATATATCAGAGTATAGTGGTCACAAAAGATCAGTTAGGGAATCTTGAAGACTAGGAGGTTGAGAAGGGTTGAAACGCACCCAGACCTGTGACCACAGAAGGTCCACCTTTCCACTCCTGCCGCTTGCCATCTTGTCTGCACCATCTCCAGCTGCGACTGCGCTGCTAAATAAGACAGACCAGGGAGCCTTTCCCTGCCTCCGAGACCAACTGGCACCCCTACAGCTCGCCTTTACCAGCCTGACTTTTCAAAGCCACAGAGCAGGCACACTCCGCATGTATGGTGGGGACAGGCTACCCCCAGGCCATGCCCAGGCACTTCTTAGAGAGTACCGGGGACCGCACCGATAACTGAGCAGGGTGGATGGCTGACCCAGGCTCAAACCCCTGCCTGCCCTGTTGGATTTACCAGTAGACATACAGCCTTAGTATCTGCTATGGCATTGCATTGCTCCTGCTAACGGACAAATGAAAGGGATTATGGAAGAAATAGAGACAGGTCCATTGACAATCCCTCCTAACCCTATAAAGAGTAGATCAAACAGTGGGGAGGTAAGGAAGGAAACCAAATAAATTCTCTTTCCCATTGGAAAGTCACTTGTGTGAGTAAAAGTTCCTCTTCTTTTTTTTTCCCCATTTCTCTTCCTCTTTTCCTATTCTAAATTAAGCAGAGTATGACAAAGGTTGCACTGTGGCCACACATCTCTCCCTCCCCAAACTGTCCAGCAACCTTTGTTCCTTTTTTAAGGCTTACAATGAAGACAACATTAATACAGAACAACCCATCTGTTGTGCCAGACCCACAGAGAGAGACATCTGGCTTCATTAAAACTCAAAACCTTTATCCAAATCAGAAATATTTATTTAGAAAATGGAAACAAAGTGGGAGATTTTTTACTGCATTAGGTCCTCCCCTGAAAGAGGTGATATTGTTTAGGGATAACTCCCTTTGGGCACGTTCTGCTTCCTTTGATGGCCCAACCTTCTTCATTTCCAGTTTTCTTTGTAAGTGAACAGGTTCTTCCTTGTGGTAATATTTTGAATAATTAAAAAACAAGAAAAAAGGAAAATGATACAGTTTTCCAGTTTTTCTCCAGCTGTGGATCATAGTTAGGTACCCACAGTCTAAAGTGTAAGTAAATAGGATAGATCATTATTCTGATAATAGCACCAATGTACTGTAAATGCTCTCCTGGCTTGTAATTTCTTGAAAACCTGCGCAGTTGTTCATCTGTATCAAAAACAAAAAATGAAGAGTACAAAGGGCTGCAGATGTCAAACTCCGGAGTAGTAGCTGAACAGTCTCCACTGTATTTTTGCCTCGTAGTGATGACATCTGTTGCTTTCACCGTCCCAAGGAACCACAAGTAAGATGACGACGCTGCCAACTCTCAGATGGGATAACTAAATTACTAGAGCAGAGGTGTTGAGGGTAGCGATGCTGGTGACTCATTATGTGACACATTTCCTTCTGAGTCATGGTTGAATCAATGCCCCGTCAGGACGCAGAGAGGCATCGGCAGAGGCTGTCTCCGTCTCTTAAAACCAACAAGAAAGTCACTTGTTGACAGTGAGGTTCTTCAGCACTTACTGGCTGACCTGGAGAGAAACCAGAGGGAAATTGCAAATTTTTTCTCTGACAGCAGCATCTCTCTCAGAACGGGCTGTGTTTATTCTCCACAACGTGCTTAGGTTCCTGCAGGTCTCTGATCTTGGCAGCTGGCAGCAGGGTTCTGTAGTCATCACCTGTTGTGCAGTAACTCGCAGCTCGGCAGTAGGCACCTTCTACCAGGATTCACCTGGATTTTACTCTGAGTTTTTACAGTGTTGAAGCTCTGACAGTTGGTTATATTATGTCATAGATTTTGAGACTGAGCTGCTTCAGTGAAATGTTTAATAACGGGAAGGACAGTGTAATTCACTGGCGGCGAACGGAAGGGGCTGTAACCCTGACTTCCATACACAAGAAGAATCTTCCCAGGTCTAAGAAAATAAAATTCCACGACACAGTGCTTTGAGGTTATAAACACTAAAATGGATATTTTACTGATAGTGAACCAAAATTAATCAGTGATGCACAAGAATATATATTTTAAATTAATACTTAAAGCCAATGATGTCAAGCAACAAAGAATCAATGTTTTAGCAAAGACCTGTCATAGTAGTGTCATAAGCATGATGTTCCAAAATCCAGTGCAAGCGAATGCTTGTAGAAAGAGGTGATATTTTTGTTAGGCCATCTGCAAGAATTAAAGAAACTTTTGAGCACACAATATCTCCTCCAGCTCTGACAAAGAAGTGTCAAAAACCCAAAGCTAGAAACATTAGCTTTTGATATAACGTTGTTAGACAGAGGTAAGAGTTGTTTGTCTGACAGCATGTTCATTTAGTTCAACTGTATCAGCTGATTTAATAAAAAGTGTTATGCCTACCCAGGTACTTCATAATAAGAAGTGAAACGGCAGCCATCACTCCTCTCATCGTTTATTTTAAGGGCAACAATATTAGATCACATTACTTATGCTGGTAAACTTGGTTTCTTTGACATTCTTTAACTGTGTACCATCTTCATGATAAAATTACTTTTAGAAAACAAAATAAACTATATTATATTTAAAGTCAGAATGAACACAAGCACCCTGTCTATAAAATTAGGCAGTGATTTGATGATGCCTAGCCAATGCCTTGTTTTGTAGCTGGATAGCTGACAATGAGAAAATAAACCATGAGCTCTGTACTTTAAACTTAAGAAATAGTGAAAATAAAAAGGATCACATCAGGCCATGCACTTTGCTTATGTGAAAGATTTTTTGCATTTTAGAGGTGTATTACTTCACATTATTATGTGTCAGAACTCAGTAGATTTGGGCCCAGGAAGTATCCCAGGAAGAGCAGACACGTTATAGCAATTAGTTTTGGTTATTCAGTGGCGATGTTCTGTTGGAGTCACCGGGCTAGTAGTCAACATCAAAAATAAATATTTGACATGATGGAATCCTGTATCAGACTTTTATTTCATCTCTTATTTTGTTGAGATTGAAACACTTCCAAAATATTTATATTTTAATGCAACTATTTTCTGACAGAACACAGTTCAGCCAAAATGCTTTTGAACAGCTTTTCACATGCTACTTTAAAAAAAAATTGCAGGAATTGGTAATTTCAGCATAAGCAACAGCTTGCCTTTTTATTCAGTAATCTAGAAACACAGCTGAGCTGTGCACACTATAACCTGAATCTGTGACATGATTCCCTATATTACCTTTGAAGTATTCGGTATGTTGTTACCTCTTTTTTCAGTAAGATGAAAGTAAAAACATTTCCAAAATGGGAAATGCCGTGTAGGTGGCAATTTGGAATTCATTCACTCCTTTAGTAATTGCTTTCAACTTCTAGAGACTCCGTTTCAGAGACGATTAATGCCCTGCACTTGCAAATAGGACTCAATGATGCTGCGATGCATTGCTGAGTAAATAGACTGATGTGTCAAACCCACAGGGAGATATTTTGCAGATGCTGTTTACTCCTAGTAGTGGCCAACGAAGTAAACACCGCGGTAAATCACACAGGTGCATGCTGCAGTGATGCAGTGATGTAGCAGTTTCTGAGCCCTCTAAGTGGCCCTCTCTGTGTTTCACTAGCCACCAGAGATGCCACACATGTGCTGAGATGGACTTCTCACAGTATATGAGGCCAGGGGAACCAAATTTATGTTTCCTTCTCGTTAGGTGGTGTAAGTATAGAGAGTGAGGTATGACTGCCACTTCGCTTCACATCCCTCCTAACTGCCTTTGAGCGTGCATGGTCACACAGGAGAGGGATGCTGCCACTGCCCATCGTAGCCTCCTCTGTCTCTGATGGGTTTCCAGGTGTTTCAGTAGCTATGGGCATGTTCTCCTTGAAATTATGGTGGGTGTCCATGCTGAGCAGGCATCCAGGTGGCCTCACTGCCTCCCTTCGTGCTACTTTCTCTCCCTGGAGGAAGGCGAGAGGGGCATGTGTTGGTGATAGCAGGAGATGGAGTTGGATGCACAAGCTGAGAAGACCAGGATGGTTTTGAGCTTTCCAGCTCAGTTCTAAGTCTGAGAGCACAAGGCCACTGTGTCTAGCTGCTAAACCATGTCAACTGCCTCAAAATGACTCGTTTGTCAGTCCTTAATCATTTATGGCCAAATGATGAGGTTTTTTTCATGTTCCTTGGGAGTCTCAAAACCAGAAACAGCCCGAGTACTTTTCCCCATGCGTGTAAAAAAATTTCTGCGACTCCCCACCCCGTCAGCTATAAATAACCCCGTCCCCCATGATTACCACATTATAGTGGGAAGCACTAGTGAGATAATTTCAGGCACCCAGCCAGCCCTTAACAGCACTTTACGTCCCGTCACACAGCTCTCTTCTAGTATCTCCTCATGGAAGTTGCCACCACAACATAAATGTTTGCTCTGCTAATGCTGTGAGAGCACTTGTTACATCATGAGAATGACAAATATATACCCCCCACCTCCCGTCATCCAGCATAGTAGCTAAACATAGCTAAATTTGGCTGTCCCTAACGCAGTCTGTAGGCACCAGAGCTTGGTGGCAACACCTTGGTGCTGGCAAGAAAGACCTTTGACGAGCCCACATTCAGGGCATCAGGGAAGGTTCAGCAAAGACGAAGCAGAGCTTTAGAAGTATGAAAACAGAAAATGTCATCTGTCATGTCAGATTTAAGGGTCCATTTGCCAAGTGAGAACAGGGAGCGCGGCTGGCTGAGCGGCAGTGTGACATCCTGGGAGGACACGAGGTGAAATTTGTGAGCGCTGCCTTCCTCACTTGATGCTGCCTGACCCCACCAGGACCAGGCACGTGTGGTGCATGGGAGGCACCGTCCCATTCCAAGTCCTGGGACAAAATGTCCATCCCCGTCTGGCCCAGGACGTCCTCCCTCATCCCAAAACAGAGGTGAACCCTCCACAGTTCAGCACCTGCATGGCACAGACAAAGCCAAGCTGTCCATCTCCTCTCTAGCTCTGCGCATCAATCAATCAGAGGACTTTTTTTCCCTATTAAGGTTTGTAAAAGTGAAGTCTACAAGTGCTTCATAGTAATACACCAGCATTTCCAGCAAAAAGTGTATAGCTAAGGTATTTGCCCTCCCACGGTCCTTGGCTTTTTCACTTTATTCTGTTGTTTTGTGTGTTTTTAAAGGGAAAAAGAAAGAAAATAGAGGTTTTTCTCCTTTCCTCTCCACTTTAATTCCCAATGTTTTCTAATAAAAATCTTGTCACTAAAAATGTAACCAATCTCTTCCTAATGTTTTTAGAGGTCTTCACCAGAAGAGTAGGGATTCTGTTGCTGTCATGTAGTGTAGTTAAGGTAGTTCATCCCACAAACTAAAGAGTGACAAATGTTGATGCATTGTAACAGATGTGACATACAGTGATGTATTTTCCTGACAAATTAAAAGACCCTTGAAATACCAGGTTACATTTTTCAGCTGTGGTGTTGTTAGTATTTTGTAAACTGTAGAAAATTAGTTGACTAGGTCACGTAAAACTGAGGCAAGTTTAAAAACCCAGAGTATCAGTCAAGGGATTTTATTTGATCATGCCTTGCTTAGCTTCAAAATGATTTTCTACTTCAGTGGACTTTGTGGAAGCAAGAGCTTTATGGTGCATATCTGTATCTGTGCTTTGAATTTCACACTAAACACCGCAATTGTATACTGTGATATTAATATCCATAATCTGCTCTATCCATGGTGAGCTTGCTCAACTTAAAGTAAATTTTGCTAATAAGTGACTTGATAAAACTCGTGTACAGGAGAACTGGCTCTTTAGGGTGTCTGGACCAGTACGTGACTGAGGGCAGCTGATGGGATTATATCAAAACTGATACAGGCCTTGGAAATTTTCTGCTGGATTTCATTGCAGAAGAAAGCGATGGAGCAGTGATGGATTTTGGATGAGTGGAGAGACTAAGAATATGGGATCCAACCCAATAACCTTTGAATCATAAAGGCAGCTGTGACTCAGGGATTTTGTCTGCAAAAATCTGGGCAGACAGTCCACATTTATTATAATTACTCTGACCTGCTGAATACATTATACAAGGAATTACTTGTCAACACTTTATATTTCATAGACTCTTTTTGTTAAAAGCAAAGATTTTAGCTGGTTCATAAAGACTCGACAAAAGTCTTTTAAAAAGTTTTGTAAGTACATGATTAGTATTGCTTTTGGAAAAAAAAAATTGTAAATGCAGTCTTGCATCCTCACCTTAGATGTGGCTGGCTTTACAAACAAATTTGATTTCCTCTAAGTAGGAATGGTAGCAAACAACCCTCATAAAATATAAAAAAATAATTTTCCCTCTAAATTATGCATTCAAATCACACCATAGTACACAGTGTTCTTGCATGTTTAATGAAAATAAAAATTTCAACAAGTTCCAGATACCACTGGTGAATAAAATATAAGTATTTTCACACATCCATCTACTCAGATTCATGAACGCTATAGGCTACATGTATGGAGCACCTGCAGCTATACTATTGTTGAATGTCCAAGGTGATTACAGCACAGACAGGCTTTTCCAACCCATCACATACAGTACTCAGTGTATTACATTGGAGACGTACCTTTGAATGGGAATACATTAGCTGAAGTGGTCTGACTGAAGCACAACGTCACCACAGTGGCTTTCTGCATACGCGGTCAGTTGTGTTCTGCAGCAGCGCAGGTGTGGAGCTCTGCCGTAACAAGGAAATACCGATGCCTCCACAAGACTTATCAGGAGCGGGCAAGGCAGAGTATCTGCTGCTCACCCTAGACTTCTTTTTTCTCTTCTGGAGAGGAACAGGCACTGCCAGAGGGTAATTTGTCTTACCTAGTCACATCGGATAAATTGACCTCTGTAGGCATTTACTTCATTACGTTGGCTAGAAGAGGGAGTCCGCTGACTTAGACCGGACACTTGATTTTTTAGGTCACTAAAGCCAGGTGAGATGGATCCCACTTTCAGTCCTTCATGGAAGGGTTGATTCAGCCAAGCCACTTCTAGCCCTCCAAAAGCTGGGCTGTGAGGTTAAATGGGTTGTGTGAGGTTCCTCCACAGGGAGTGGGGAAACGGAGATGCCCAGAAAGATGGAGATGCTCTGCAGCATCGGAACTGAACCACTTTCGGTCGCTCCCCATCATCCCAAGCAGCAGGTGTAGACTATTGCATATTTCTCATCCTGAAAACTGAAGTGAGAGGAAGTCTACCCATAGCTGCAAATTTCAGAAAGTATAAGACAAGCATTAGGAAGTACCCAACAGATCACTTGAGTTTGCCAAGCGAATCACACAGTTTGCCTGCCTGTAGCAAAGCCTGATCAGCGAGGTATCCACATCCCCGCGGTTCCTTTTGTCATTAAAGTGGTTGCCTCCAGATTTCATTTAACTCAAAACACCTTCGTGTTTTGTTACAGATCATTTTCTGCCCTGTGATTCTCCAGGCCTGATCCAAACTCCATGAAGTTAAAAAACTCGACACCTCCAAATCTGAGCTTTGCCTTCTTTATTGATAAGGTTCTCAGGTATGACAGGCAGAGCAGATGCTATGGAGAGGCTAACCTGCAGGAGCCTGCAAGAGGGTGTTTAATCCACATCACTTTTTTTTCTCCTACACTTATATAAAATCTCACATTTTCCTCTCTTATTAGCACATTTGTCTAATATTCCCTAACTACATTCTGAAATATGGTATAAAAAAAGCATTTCCACAACAGAAACAAAATGCTCATTTTGCAACCGTGAAGTTCTTTGTCATTCCACAGATGGAGCTATAATGTTGTATACTAATCCTTCTTTATTCCAATAACTTCTCAGTACTTAGATGTTTCACAGATTTATCCTAGAACTCTCCCAAAAAAGGCAAAAGAAAAACCCAGCTTCCTAGAGATCTCCCACAAATTGTCTTTCCGAGATTATCGCATTAGCACAGCAGATTAGCTTGATAGATTGAATATAATACGCTCTCATTTTAGCTAATGCTGCTTTACTGAAGGGGCTAACAAACTTAATTCTATCCAGGCCAGGATTACCTGGCAGAGTAACTGAGTAATTTTGTGTGCTTACAGATAGGATGAAACAGACTGAGTCATTTCTTTGCTCCATTTGCATTACTTTGTTGGAAATGACTTATCCCTGGACTTACCCCGAGGTCCCTCACTGTCGCTGGTGTGAGGCTGCCGCGATCTCTCACCGCTCAGATGGGTTTTGCTGCCAGGTCCAGCAACTGAAGGCTCATCCTCAAGCAAAACCTGTGTTTTAACTACATCTCCAGCCACGGTCCCTCGTTGCCAGCGCTTGCCTGACCCTGCGCAGAGTGGGGCGACCACTGGCAGGATGCTGGCCCGAGAAGCCAAAACACTTGCCCAGGAGCTTGCCTAGAGGATGGGGCCCTTACCCTCCCCACTCTGGACTCATCCCATGCCTTCTGAGTGCCCAGGGGGCTATTTATAGCTTTTACCTGCTTTGCTGAATGGTGGCACCCCTGCCGGGGCCAGGGCCAAACGGGCTCTCGGTTTCTCCTGTCTCTGTCGGACTCTAAGGTCAGCGGGCAGCCTCCCAGCCCTGATGTCCTGCGGTCGCTCCAGGAGGTATGGCCCTCTCTGGGTAACCTCACGTTTACTCGGCAGTAGGCAGTCACAGGTTAACAGGCACCTACTGAGGCTGTGCCAAGGTGCAAGAGCCAAATCCATCTGGGCAGCTATAACAAGGCAGTCACGGGGTGAGTCGCAGGGCTGTAGTTGACCCAACCTGTAACAAAGCAGAAACCAGTGCATGGGTAACCTTCCTCTAAAAGACAAACGAACTCTAGACCTTCTCATCTCTTTAATTATATGGTCACTACCAACAGTTTAAACTAACAACCCCCCTCCTTTTTTTTTTTTAATATGTTCATCATTACTGTGACCGTGCTGTGGAACCTCAAGCATTTCAAAGGCTTTCTCTGCTAGTAGAGGCTGGAGTGGCCATAGCAAGGCTTCTTTGAAGAAGAGATGCTAGCAGTGAGAAACTTCAGTAGCCTGCTGCTGGCTTCAGACAGTCTCCACTGTGTTAAAAAGCAAGAGAGGACACAAAAGAGGGAAGATTCAGGCCACAAGAAGAGACTAATGGGAGATCAACTTACATATCCTAAGAGAGTCCTCTCTATGGGGCTGAGGATAAGTGACGAAAGGAGTTTCATTCTCAGGGAGTTTAAATTATTAGTGTCGTTGTAAAGAATCCACTGAAAGGTCTTTTCTTCTCTCAAATATAGTGAAAAACATGTTAAATGCAAGAAAGTACTGGAGAACAAAATAATGATGTCAATCTGCATGGGATGGCGCAGCAGTTGCACTGGGAAGGAAGAAAATTCTGCATTGAGAGCTAAGTCTTATCACACCTAAACCTTGTTCTCTGCTACTTTCATCCACGGACTTTAAATCACTTTACAAAGGAGCCTAGGTTCCCCTATTTTACAGAGAAGGGAGCTGAAAGAAAGAGACAAGTCTTTGAACAGGTGATTGCTAGTTTTCTTTGCCCAATTTGACATCTCTGCAGCCTGGCTTTTAAAAATCACAGAGGTCCACAGACTGCACCCAATTAATTTGTTTTGGAAGACCTGGAACGGGACTGACGTGACCAAATTCACCCCAAGTAACAGTAGAAGTGTGTGAAATAACACGTGTATTTCACAGTTCAGCCTGGCATCCATCCCTAGGGAGTATGTGCTAGACATTAGTTCTAGTCAAGCCACTTCTTTGACAAAAAACAACAGCTAACATACGCAATGGCAAAACGAAGAATCTAAATAAATGTTGAAATCCAACTCTGTTAGTCTGTCTGTCTTAAAATAGCCTGCCCTACAATAATAACGGTGCTACATTTATATAACTGACAGCAGGAACATCAACCAGATTTGAAGTGTAACCATTTTTGAGACTATTTGGTGTTCCTGTACTTGGGCTGCTCTCCCTTTCCGAGCTGCCCGACAGCTCTTTGGGAAGTAGGATGTGCAACCTGTGCAAGCAAACCTCAGGCTGTGTCTGGACCATGCAATAAGGGTGTTTCTCAGGTTCCTGGAGCCACACCAAAACCACACTGGGCACCAGCCTGTGTCCTGTATAACACACTCACTAGTTCAACCTTGCTCAAAAAGTGTTAATGAGTCAACTCTGCGCCAACAGTGTTTAGATCCGATCACGTATTGTCTGTCTGTGCTACTTCTAGTTTCTATTGGATCGGGTAATGCCTGCGTTCCCACAGCCAGGCTGGGAGCATGAACTTTCTGTTATGTGGCTGGGTTAACTCATCTCCAGCTTGCAGACACGCCTGGATGAAGCTGAAGTTGTTCTCCTCCAGGCTTCAACGTTAATCCAGTCTTAATGAATGAGGGATGCCAGGCTCACTGACTTCTCAGGCCAGCATAAAGGACTAAGCAGTAGTGAAAGAGCTGTGTCCAACCCTAGGAGGTTGTCTCTGTAAGCCTTTGGTTTGAGTTAAGCACACATACTTCTTTTTTCAAATGACATTTTGTTCTCGTGAAGGTTGCGGTACTGACAACCAGCTTTGCTCAGCAATAAACCCTGTGTGAAGAGTGCAAAATACGCTGCCCTGGCAGTCCACCCAAAGCCTATTTTGCTGTGATTTGCCTTAAAGAGGAGGTTTGGAAGTCTCCATACACTTCATGGTGGGCCTGCGATGGAGACGTCCTGGCACAAGGCCTGTGAGACCTGCCCAGGAGCAAGGGGGATGCAGGGGTAGGGAGCCAGGTCCCGGGGCACGGGGGGACACTTGGGGAGCAGAGCTACAGGAGCAGTTGGAGGCTGAGGAAAGAGGTACCCTTTCCAGCATCTTGTTGCAAACTTCAAAATGGATAAGGCAAAGCCTACCCTAGACTAGCCCAGACAATGTACAGATCACACATGTCAAACCGTTCTACTTCTTTGCATCAACACCGTAAAACAAAAACAAATACATGCTTTGCTTTTCAGAGTTTTGATCTGTGGGTTGCTCTGTGTTGATTTTCCCTATTGGAAGAAATTATCTCAGTTCCTGTGAGTTTGTCCTCACAAATGTCCCTTTAAAAAAGGAGAGAAAGCTTACGTACAGAATTATTTTTCAAGTTTATGTATGGAGGCTTATTGTTATCATTGAAAATTTCTTGGCATCATTAATAGATGGAAGTTTCTCTACTCTTATTCATGTACACGGATTTATCTTCTTGGAGCGCTAAATTATTGCAGGGAGATCCCAGGATCAAAGTCCAGCCAATACAAAGACTTATTGATTATCTGATGAGCTCCACACTGCTAGCGATTGAAATAGCAATCTGATACTACAGGAGAAGAATGCAGTAGTTCCTGCTGTAAAACTTATTTGATAATAGTGGCTGACATATATGGCGTTTTAAATGCTGGTTAGCATACCGTCGTATACTAGTTGATTCCAGCTGCTGCAAGTAACCCAATACATCATGGTCATGAGCAGCTCCAAGGATAATGTGAATATGGCCAGATGCTGGAAGTCCATGTTAGGAGAAGTATCGCTCTATCCTTCCGCATCAGCTGGGTTTATGCCTTTCCCTTCTAAGAGAACTTTTTTTTTTCTTATCCATTCATAAGTTCAGTCTGTTGTGGGTTTCTGATTTACTTGTCCAGGGCAATGTTCTGGGCACCCACTTTTGGGGAAGAAAGTGACCCTGACTTTCAACTTTCTTAAGGTAAAAATGTACCATCATCACCACCTATAAATGTAGCTCCCATTGACAGTGATGAATAGATTTCCACATAGCAGATAGTTCCGTTGTTATTCCTGAAAAGGAGTATGCACCTATGCAGAGGTATAGATGGGGAGGGCTTTTTTTGTAAATGTTACAGATCCCCATATACCATCAATAAGATCAGAAGAAAAGAGAATACTTTTGGTTAAATGACAAAAATATGAGAGTGGTCCAGGACAGAATTGATATTTAAACCAGTCAATTTGTATTTCTTTCTACCATCTTCAATATCTTATCTTTTTCATTCTCTTCACTCTCTACTAACCGTAGATACACACGGCAATATTTCCAATGTAACTGGATACTGAAGGGATATGGAAAGGAAAAATAGGATTAGCTGTTTCATCTGTATATACATATTTTCTCCAACTTTTAAAAGATTTTCTCAAGACTTTGGTTTATAATTTGTTTGTAAAACGCCTTTTGAAATTATTTGGAATGGGGACAAAAAAAGGTATAGACAACCAACAATATGAAATTAGAAACACAGATGAAGATTTTTCTCACAAGTGACTCAATGCTGTTAAGAGACTCGTCAAAACCAAGAAAAGTTTGGTGAATGCATTTTCTGTATACCCACAGAAACGGCCTTCTTGCTTTTTTTATTTTTGAAAAATCAAATAATGGCTTTTTAACTTTAGCTTACAGGAAACTCTGCCTTTCTTCTTTGAACTTAGCATCAGTTTTTGGGATACCTATTTTATCAGAGGTGTTTTCACTGATTTCCATATTTGGAGATTTTCACTTATATAATATTGCTTTTTTGGGGGAAAAAGAGGCAGCTGACCTCTGCAAATGACACTGTTAAATTTTGTGAACCTGGCCTATTCTATAAGCATTAAGTGAAAGAAATATTACATGCAATACTCAGTCAGGAACTTTTGAGGACTATACCATGAAATTCTGCGAGTCAGGAAATTCATAAAACAACTGGCTCAGCCATACGAATCAACTTCACTCAAAACCTGAGACTGGTTTATTTAGAGATGTTAGATTGGCATAGATCCGTTCACTTCTGGATTGCCAAACATGACCCACCCCAGAGAGGACATGGCAGAAGACACTTGAAAAAAGGTGACTGGAATTTCCTATTGGCAACTGTAATCTAGCTCTTCATCAAGACAAGCCTACATCACAAAACACAAACCTCACTGTATATTAACTGACATCCTGTCAATCACAAGAGAGGACAAGAGGCAGAGAGCACCAGAGTACTACATCCATGCAGTGCCAATCAGTTAAGCATTGATTTTGTTTGCCTGCAATGTCATCCTTTGCATGGTATCTACTTTTCATGGAAGATTCCAACACAAGCTGAATTTCTGTCATTCCTGTTGGTTTTGATTTTCCCTGACCATCAGGTTTCAGTTTATTTATTACTGAATATTACTTTTAGATGCATTGTTAAGTGACCTTTGACATGATGCCAACATCTTGCCTTGAAGGAGCACACTCAAGTTTTTCATACTAAGATCTGGTTCCTGACATTGCTTTCTGAGATAAAAGAGTATGCATTCTCCCCTCAGGAGTTTAAAAACTCCACAAATTATTTTAACTTTTAATTTAGATTTATAAGAAGTAAGTAAAAAGAAGAAAGAATTATCTGTATACCAAGCTGTGACCGACACCACCAACATCGGGAGCAACGTGAGAAAAAATAAACCCTAACTTTGGTCTATTGTCATGGGCTTTTTTCTTTTTTCACAAGAAAGATACTATATTTTTTGACAGTTTTGTTGAATATTCTGTGAGTTAATTTGTTGAACATATGAATATTCTGCAAGTGAACAGTTCAAAATATTAAGGTCTGAGGTCTATCCTAAGGCATGTAAGGATATCTTAGGTCAATGACTCAGATTCATCTCACCTATTTCAGGGTCTGCGCATGCCCTGTCATCAATAAGGGACATAGGCATCTTCCAGTTGGCTAATTAGTCCACTGAAATCTCTCTGTTGACTGGAAAGGAAATCAGGGTGAATACATGCTTCACTTAATTAGATGCCTCGTTTCAGCAAGATGCAGTAAGTGAGAGCAAGCTTGGAGCTATAAGCACGAGAGCAGGATTTGGCACTGCATGTGTATGGTATTAAACCATAAGACAGGCATCCAAATTCATTCGGCAGAAAACCTCACATTACTTAAAGTGCTAATTAAATTACATGTCGAAGTAACATATCTTTACCACTACAAGGGAGAGGTTTATAATGTTGTATGAGGACTGGTAAATATAGACAGCCTTATGTATGGGATTCGTTAATAATCATAAGTAACAAATGACACTAAAAAGCAGTAACTTTTTGTTGCGACATTAAACTTAGTGAAGCTATCAAACCACTCGCTGCATTGAAAGGCCTTGTCTTATTGCAGCAGCAGCACATTTGGATACAGATCAAACAGCTCCGCAAGTAGCACATTACAAGTCTTAATTCACAAGAAGTCATAATTACAACCAGTCCTTATCAACAATCTGTCTAGTCCTTGCTTAAAATTAAAATAATCTTTTGTGCACCTGATTAAATTCTAAGAACTATAGATTACTGATCTCTTCACTGCTACATGCCTCTTTTCTTGTTCTGATCTCCTTATCCTTACATTTTTCTCTCATAGCTCTTGTGAGGAGACCCATAATAACTTGGGCTAAGGAGGTATTTGCATCAGCGTTACATCAACGTGCCTGCTTCCATCATATCTAGGCAACCAAAACCACGACATAGTGTTTAGGGCCAGATGTTTATATAACCTTAACGAGGTGCTCTGTATCACCTTAACTCTTGGAGCACATAAAAATAGTCAGTGCGATCACCTCTACAGGAAGGCTGTATTTGTTGTTTGAAGGTATGCAAGAACCTGGCCTCCGTGATTATACAAGATGCACACGTAAAGCCAGTTTTGATGTAATGATGATTTGACAAATGCAGACTCCTGCTGATGGAGCTACTAATTCGATTCTGCAACTGTGCTATTAGATCAGAGGGATCTATATATGACATCCATAAAAATTCCTATTTTGATGGATATCATGTGCATTAATTTCGTTATTCTTCATACATCTCTGTAATCCAGCGAAACAAGGAATTACTGGCCCACCAAGGACATATAGAATAACATCAGTGTTTAGGAGGATCTATCCCTCTAAGTTCCTGCCATTTTTGCTGCTTCTTCTTATTTTTCTTTAGTATTTACATTTTCAGTGCAAGAGCAGCATTTCAAATCTTGTGCTGTGAAAACTAATGCAGTGCTTATTGCAAGCAAAGCGGTGGCAAGAGCACAAGTAGATACAACACCTGAACTGAGAATTCAAGCAATCTTCCACCAAGCCATTCCTTAACTGCAGGAACCAGCTCTGAAAGGAACAGGATGATCCAGGCTACGTGTCCATTTACTACTTAGTCTTTCGAATGGGATTACAGGCGAGGACGCAGTTCTTGATCATTTTTGTGATGCATCCAAATGCTCCTGGGGAATCATGCTGCCAGCACCAAAGGGTCGCTTTGCAAGCATCAATTAATAAAGACCTAGGCAAATTTCAGTCAATTGGCTGCAGAGAGCTGAATGATTCTTCAAATATCAGAGATCCTCAAGACATCCAGACTGTGAGGAACTTTGTTTAAAAAATAATGAATTGTTTCCAGGTGCTTAAGCTTGTAGAATGTATACTTCAACTTCCTTGCAGCTGTACTTTTAACACAAGCTATCACTAGTGATCTGGCTGGTCGAGACTCCAGCCTCCGACATTCCTTTGAGAAGACTCCTCGTTTTTCTAAAAACCAGCTCCTAGTCCTGTAAGGACAATTTAAGCCATAGAAGATGCCAGTGGCTCCAGGATGAGACTGTTTTTGTAGGCAGAGACACAGCCTGATTCTCTTCTCCTGTAAGATCACCATATAGGTGGTGAGTAGTTTCAGTGAAGTTAGAAGAAACCTGCAAGTGCAGGACTGATGCAAGTCAGTGGGGAAACCAAGGCTCTGCAGATGAGTCATTTTTAGTGTTAATTGTGACAAATGTGAATCTGAAAGTTGACTCCCTGATGTCATGCATCACCCAGCAGGCTCAGGTGGGGACCCTGCCAAGGTAGAGGCAGATGTTTCAAAATGACAGCTTCACTAAATCCCAGTCTCCTTAAAGAAAAGTGATCCTTACGGAATGAGTACTGAACTTCTCTAGACGTTATCTTTCTTATTGATGTGCCAGTTTTTCCGTTTTCCCAGATCTCTCCAATACGAAAGCTTTCTGCCTAGGGAAATTGAGAGCTTCATAGCATGGGACAGCCTCAGGGACAGTCTTAGCGAGATGTGGTGGCATGGACATAGTTTAAGCTAAAGTATTTGGAAGTCACCATAAGGGGCACATGAAGGGATAATCCCTTAGTTTTTCACATGGTCCTAAGAGGCTGTTTGGCAGGGCTTCCACAGGCCTGTGGCAGCCAGGCAGGCAGCCTTTCGCCAGCAAACATGACATATTAAGGAAACAATTCATCTTCATTCCAAATTATCTGCCATTAATCACTGTGTACCTGCATGCAGTAATTAATCGCCTTTCTTGCTGAAGGGCTGGTTCACTGCAGTGTAACACAAATTTCTCCGTCTGCCTTTGCTGCCATCAGCAGCTTTCCTTGGGCTTTCTCCTGATCACAGTCTTCCTTCTCTCCTCCTGACACAAGGTGCAAAAGCAGTAGTGGAAATTCAAACACTATTCCAGAGCTAAATCTCTTAGATAAGGTAAATCTATAATCATGCAGTTGCAAAAATCTGTTAGAGATCATGTAATTTGTATCGCATGGTATACCGATACATCAGGCAAAAAAGATGAACTATGCAGGCACTTTTCATTACAAGAGAAGCCTTTAAAAAACCTTTGGACTGAGGGATTGGACTGATGTAACTTTCTCCTGTTTTTATTTAGTAATGAATGAATGAAAGAGTCTCTGCTCTGGTAGTACTGCAGTACTGCCTTCAGCTCTGGGGTC
>NW_009595168.1:0-32292 GCF_000690535.1 Cariama cristata | reverse complement strand
CGCCCGGCGCCTCAGGGGAGAGACCTTGGAGTCTCATTGAGGGCCCGTGGTGGGGGAGGAAGCGCCAGTGTTGAGCATCGTCGGGCAGGACACTGCGAACGGGGCCTATGAAATTATTGAAGGGAGGTGAGTGCAGAACTAATGCCATCGGATCCAGCAATACGTGAAATAGAGACACTTGGTGAAACTGCTAGGAGTCTCCTTTAAGAGGCGTAGAGAGAGACTGCTGTGTTGCATAACTGGTAGTGAACTTATGGAGGCAGGTAGGTTCAGAAAACTGATTCAACAAATTCGCGGATGAGGGATCTGCAAACAGATGCTGAAGAGAACGGGCAGCAGTTGTAATACTACAAGTCTAGCAGTTGCAGATGCCGGGAGAGTATGAGAGGATTGTACCGGAGACAGTGGCCGGACTCACATCTTGTCCTAGAATAGCACCTGCCACAGCTGTAGACAGAATACTGGGCTAAGGGGACTATTGATCTGACCCATTTCTTGATATGCTCCTAAAGAAGCGGGAGTTGAATTGGTTCCTGGCTGTACCTGGGGATTTATACTTACCTACAATGAGATGTTCAAACTGCTGGCACAAAGCAGTTTAGAGTAGTAGGTCAATTTAATGTAGTAGCATTGCAGGGGATATAGGGCTAATTAGTCTTTAGAAAAGTTCGAACATTCTGGAAGCAAAGATTTTTGAAAACAAGTAATTACGTGAATTACTAAGGAGATTTTATGCAGCGTTAAAGTAGAAAAAGTTGATAAATGATGTTAATCAGTGACAGATTTCTGAAAGTAATAAATAGTTATTTACAGAAAAGATCAAGCATAATCTGGAGGAAGTCTGTAAGAGCACTAACAACCCTGTATGATAGGATTCTATTAAACCTTGTGTAAGTATAAGCTTTCCTCGGGAAGAAAACAGGTTTGTCTTTAACAAGAGGGTGTTTTTACCATATTGGGGGAAAGATGTAGAAATGTTAAGTAGAGGTAATACGACTCAGTGACACATTTAATATTAAAAATACAGTTCTTCATTTGACTGTAAAATTCCGACTTCTTTCATTTGTGTATATTTTACATGTTCTCTCCTGCTTTCAGTTGTTTTACTGTTCAGGGTTTCACTGGTATCTCATACAGTCCGCAGCGAGATAGATGAGGAGTTGCTACTGAGATTACTAAAAAAGATCACTTACTGAGGGGGATTTATGCTATGTCTAATGGAATATTATAAGAGAGTAACATTATATCATAGTCTGCAACATATGATTTTAGTTTTAGTATCTAATTCTGTCATCTGTTAATGCTTTTGTTATTTACGACACCATTATCTTAACTTTGACAGCATTTGTTTTGTTTGAATGTTTGTGTTGTTTCAAACACTTGAATCTTTTTCAGAGATCATGAAAACACAGCTTCAAGCTTGCTGCAGGATCACTATCTTGATTCATCTTGGAGAACTGACAACAGTCTTGTAAGTATTTTTTACATGAATGGTACTTCTAGCAAGGTTATCAGAACTTCTGTTTTCTCAATTCTCTTCCCTCTATGTACATGCTCTTTTAGGTTTTTAACCAGTGCTTTTTGCTTACTTTTAGAAACTATTATATATTGATTCTTAACATTCAAGTCACAGCGTGACAGAATTGAAATATTAAAACATACTTGTATTGTTTGCAGCCATGGACGTTGGACAGCAGCATTAGCGAAGAAAACAGGGCTGCCATTGAGAAAATGTTGTTGGAAGAAGAGTATCCTTTTGCTGATTTGCTTATATGTTGTCCTGTAGAATAATAGAAAACTTCCTGTTTCCAAAGGAACTGGACAAATCTTTTCTTGTTAAGGTGACTGAAGCACTGTCATCTTGTAGGTAGATTGCAGAAATCAAGGAGGACCCCTGAATTAATCATCTAGCTACCTGCAGCTTCCTCTGATGCTTCTGATTCTTCAGAAAATTACTTGTAAGCTTGTCAGATTTAAGCTGGCGCTGGCATCAAAAATAGCAATATTTGTCCCTACTTCAGCTGCTTGTTCAGTGCCACCTCCAGCATTGTCCTGATGCAGCCGTTTGTGTGACTTCATAGTGAACCAGATCAAACAGCTGATCTGGCTAAAAATAGCTAGTTCTTTTTGCTGAATTGTTTTTCACTTGGATTGGTTTACTGTCTGATTTTGTCTGGCTGCATTCATACTTCTGCCAGCATGCAAGATGAAAACAGGAAGGAACAGCTGATGGTTTTTTTTTTTTTTCTTTTTCTCTCTTTTTAAGCAGTGTTGGCTTAAATAGTCCTACCAGTAGTAGCGTTTCTGGCATAAGTTGACCTCACAGACTGGGTAGATTATAGCAATAGTAATTGTGGGCTAATTTGTTTTCATCTAATTGACTGTAGTAATATACAGTAATAGAAGAACAAGAAAATAAAGCAATTAAAGTTTTCCAAATAGAATGAATTATTGAGGCTTAATTTGGAAATAGAGAAGGTATCAGTACAATGAAAATTACTTTAGTATGTTTTCTAAGTCAGAACAAAAATGCTGTTGTAGAAACAGAATAGCTAGTTTGCTGCAAGTAAAGTGAGCGTGGGGTTTCAGAAGTCAAATGTCACTTCCTTATGCATTAAACTAGTAGGAGTGTGTGAAATTGTGCATTTCAGTTTTGAAAGCAGTGCAGTGTTTGTTTCTACAGCTGAATAATTATGAACCACTGTAATTTATATGATTATTAGAATTCTCATGTGTACAAAAATCTCTGATGCTTTGAAAACTTACTTAGTAACTATTTCAGATATTATTTATCTAATAAATCACTTTCTGAAAAAATATGGCTCAATCACAAGGAAGCGGAGAAAAGAACTATGAAAAGGTAAGCTGGGAAAAATTCTCAGTTGGACGAGAAGAAATGAAAAGTCCTTCCAAAATAAGGTTATTTGCTGAGATATGCCACAGCATCACAATTATTAATTTTTGTTTTCACTTTGTTTTTTATTTGCAGCCCACATAAGAAAACTGGAAAAGTCATGTACGTACATTTTAATGATTGAGTTATATTTTTAAGTTTGGTGTCTGATTTTTGCTAAGTTACCAGACATTATTTAAAAAGAAAACCAAAACCAAGTTACAGGTCCTTAGTTCCTTTTTTTTGGCTGTACAAAATTATTTAAGAGACCTTTTAATGCAAAGAAGTATTGTTGTGTGTAATAATAGGCCTGTAGTAAGCTAGTTTGGTTTTTGTAGCACAGTGGTCCTTAGGAAAAAAATCCTTGTTAATTCTAGTTGGCTTTCTTGCCTGAACTTTTCTGTTTGCTGCTTCTCTGTATTCCTGTACTGTTAGTTACTGATGAATATTGTGCTGCCTTGAATCTTCCTCTGTGATGGAAAAGCTGACATGATTCTCAATATTTTATTTATCGGTTGCATTCTTGTTTCAAACAATACCTTCAGTTTTACTGAAGATGGGGAGTAGTCCTCCTGTCAGAAGTTGCCTTCAGTTACTGGGATTTGAGAACATATATATTTTTAAGAAAGCACTAACTTCTGCTTCCTATTTTCCTAGGGTGCGATCACCTACAAAATCAGCTAGCTACTCATTAAAGTGGACATCAGAAGAAAAAGAACTGTTTGAACAAGGACTGGTAAGTTTGTTTATATATGTAATATTTTGAATAGAAGTAATTAGTTTATTTTAAATAACAGAATAATAATGACTATAAATAAGCATGTTATATTTATCTGTTTCTGCTTTTGTACTTCTAATGTGTTAAAAATAATTACCGTCTACTAACAGTGTAATGATAAATCAAATTTATATTGATGCATCCTCCAAAATGGTTTTGTTTACCAGATTTTGTTCATGTGAGGCTGATTACAATTTGAGGTCATGAAATACTTCAAATATACAGCTCTATGAATTGTACAGTCATAATGCTGTAGTTAACTACAGGAAGCGTAGTGTGTTGTTAAGGCAAATGAGCTAATAAAGTAAAATCCTTTAATTGTTGTAAGGTCTTTAGAGCTTATATGGTTGTAGAGCGCCAAATGTAACAGGGTTTGTGTCGCCAAGTACAAATTCGTTTCCGTAGGATTCCTTGGGTTAGTAGGCAACATTATTTACAGTGTGCCTGAATTGGTTGACGAAGATCCTCTAGTTAAGAAGAATAGCAATAATTCTTACCATTGGATGCAATTTTCTTCTTGGTAGAATATGAACAGCGAGGTTATTGACCGTGGGTTTGCTCTGCTGTTTGTTGTACTAGGTGAAATTTGGCCGCCGGTGGACAAAAATTGCCAAGTTGGTTGGAAGTCGTACTGTTCTACAAGTAAAGAGCTATGCTCGGCAGTATTTTAAGAACAAGGTAAACAGAGTATCTCTGTAGTTAGCAGAAAGGCTGTTTGACAAATATGCTGTTGTACATGTAGCTTGATTTTAGTCTGTCTTTTCAGGGTGCTGCTGTTAAAGTACGTACTCTAGTTGTTCCCATATTCAGAAAAGTGGAATATGCTTATTTGCAGATTTAAATATGAAGTGAGACCTGATTTCAAATTCCTGGAATAACTTCAGTATTTTTATTGCTAGTATAACTAAACAGTAAATGTAGTATAATTGTAGTCTCTTATACTGTTGGTTGTTAGTCTGAAAATGTTTGTTTTCCACTATACAGCCGTTTCAACTGTGTGTTGTAGTCTTGGCTTTAGCCTAATTTGAGACTTTGGGGGCATTTAAGAAGAAATTACTACTGTCTAGTTTTTTTAAATGGAAATACACGTTAATTTACACTTGGGCTAGAAGTATACCTATAATGCTGCGTAAAAGTCAATTGCAATGGATTAAAATGTACTAAAAGGGTAAGATGAGGAAGAAACACTTTGGAATGTCTGCTGTTCAAGGAAAATAGCTCTGACTATTTGGAAGGCAGAAGGGATTGTTTTGTTTTTCCCTCCTAAAAGTGTTTTATATTTTCCTAAGGCAAAAAATGGTGATTCTGAAAAAGAAGAGCAAAGTCAGTGTGGGAGCAGTCTTCCCATTGAAGATGGGATAAGGGTAGAAACGTGGTCATCTGGAAACTTGAGAGGCCGTGCAGACCCCAATCTGAATGCAGTGAAAATTGAAAAGCTGTCAGATGATGAAGAAGTAGACATAACTGATGACATGGATGAACTACTTTCACCTACCTTCCAGCAAGAAACTGGAAAATCTGAATTATCTGTTATTTCAAAAAGTCCGGTTGAAGAAACGAAAGGAATGGAACATGGTTTTTCATCTGTTGGACACAGTTCTGCGATTCCTTTACCTAAAGAAGATCCTCAACATACCAAGCAAGATACAGTGGATGCATTAGTATTTCCAGGTGTTGCAGCAACATGTTCTCAGCACCTGAATGGTGATAAATCTGTGAACTTAGATTACCAGCAATACCATAATTTCATTGAGAAAGCTGAACAAGGCAGACTAGTAACATCTCATGGTACTAGACAACTGACTCATCAGGAGATTAATGAGGAACAGAGGGACCTGGCTGATAATGGATTGCTTTTTCCTTCTCCCTGCCAAGTGGATGAAGATCATCAAGAAGAAGCAGAGGAGCTTAAGCCGCCTGATCAAGAAGTGGAGGTTGACAGAAGCATTATTCTGGAAGAAGAAAAGCAAGCTATTCCTGAATTTTTTGAAGGGCGCCAGGCCAAAACACCAGAGCGTTATTTGAAAATTAGGAATTATATTTTGGATCAATGGTAAGGTGCATTAATTTCATTTACTGAAATAAGTGATTAAGATGACTCATGGCTTGCTTTATTGTAGTTAAAATGCTACTGAGGACTAATAGCTTACTTCTGAAAGAGTAAAATTAATTTTATGGTGGCATTATAAAGATATCAGTGAACAGCACTGACTATAAATGCTTCTTTTGCATCTTCCCTTTTTTTTTTTTTCTAGTATTCTTGAACCTAAGCAATGAAAATACTTGGAAGCACTATGAAAATGAGTGTCCTATATCAGAACAAGCTGCATCCATTTTGGTTACGTTATTTTCTTCTAATTTTTGTCATCCTAGATATAAAAAGGCATATATGGTTTTAATAAATGGTTCCTCAAAATAACTGATTAAATTAATTCTGTAATGAGGTCTAGTACTGCCTGTACAGAAGGGCAGCTAGAAGAAATAGTCTGTGCTAGAGCAAATAATGTTGACCAAAAAAATACTTTGAATTAAGAATCGATTTGGAGTCGTGCTTGTACATTTGAGTATTTTATATTCCGTCTCCAAAGAATCAGCTTAAGGAACCTTAGGGATTTGTGGTAGCAGGCTCAATATACAGTTTGTTGTGTTAACAGTTTCGTTTTGTGTGCTGCTTGTGGTTGGTTAGCTTGCTTTTAAGTAGAAAGAACTGCTGAGTTTAACTCTCTTCTCATTCAGTTGTCTTGTGTATTGACAGCTTATTCTAGTTGCAAAGAAACTCTGCAATTCTGTACCAGAGAAGTGTTGAACTGAAACAATTCAATATCAGTTTAAAAGCAAGTAATAAGCACACAGAGAGTGAAAACAGGCTTATTTATTACACCAAGGAAGCCTATGATTATAGGAGCTATTTAGGGTAATCTAATGCAGACATTCTTGTATCAGTTTAACAGTATCGTAGTTCTTCTGAGTAATTCATTGCTTCCTGGCACCAGTTGTGTAGAAGAGTTTGTTGTAATGCATGGAACCTAAGTTTCACTCTGCATAAGTATGAATGTGTATGAACAACCCTAAAATAAATTGTATGTGTGTTTTGTGAAGTTTATATTTTTGCTGTGATTGCCCTGGATAACGGTGTGTTGTGTGTGCATCGTGGACGGGAAAAAAAAACCACTTCAGTGGCTCATCTTAACCTCAGCTTAAGTCACACAGTTCCTTCCTCTTCCCATGATTTGTTTTACTATTTGATAATGTGCTATACTTTATTTTAGGGAGAGATGTAAACCCAAATACCTGAATAAGACCTCAGTACGTCCAGGCTTGAAGAACTGCGGTGATGTTAACTGTATCGGACGGATCCACACATACTTGGAATTAATAGGAGCGATTAACTTTGGCTGTGGTAAAGATATTTTTATTGGAATCAATTCAGAACCTAAATTCTAATCCGTACGTGCTGAACATATCTATTGTTGACTGTCAGCTTTTTTTTAATTAAAATGAATGTTTTTATGTGGAGGCTGAACAAGATTAGTAGATGTGTCTTTAAAAGAAAAGTCATAAGTTCACTTCATTGAGGTGTGAATGACTGCACTTAATTGGAATCAAGCATCTGTGGGCATAATCTTCCAACTTCTCTGTACTCTTAATAGTAATTGTTGTTACATTTCAGTTCTGTAGAAGTGAATCTTTCTTTGGACCGTGTTTAGTACAGTCATGTTCCAACCTATATGGCTGTAGCTTATTTTGGTATTAATGTTGAAGGACTACTTAATGTTAGAGTGTACTGCTCACACAGAAGGATGCACAATAATCCTTACTCGGAAGGACCTTCTGAGCAGATTGTCTCTCATGACCTTTGAAAATCTAGAGGAGTTTGTAACCTGCTTACAGGATTATCCCTGGAAGTGTTCAAGACCAGGCTGGATCGGGCTTTGAGCAACTTGGTCTGGTGGAAGGTGTCTCTGCCCATGGCAGGGGGGTGGGAACAAGATGATCTTTAAGCTCTCTTGCAACCCAAACAGTTCTATGATTCTATGATTATGGATTTTTGGTTTTACACAAGACCTCTTCTTTCTTTCCTTCCTCCCTGCCTCCCTCATGTTTACTGCACACCAGCTGGTGGGGTGATTTGTTTGGTTTGTGCTTTTCTGTGTGTCCAGTGTTGGATATTTTCCCCCTGATACCTGCTGTATCTGAAATTCTGCCCTCCTTCCGTGTAAGACAGAATTCAAGTTACTGTTTCTTTTCCCATGCTGAATTATAACTGTGTCCTGAATAAAAAACAATGTCTTCGTCCTCAGGGCTAGTTTTTACAAGATTCAAATGTTAGAATTAGGGGACATGTTAAAAGTATATATACATGCACCTAGAATTTAATGTTTTAGAGTCTCTAGATTGATTTTGGTCGAAAGCTGAATGACAGTCACCTAGGAGAGGACGAATGTCCTGCAAATACATTTTGTCTGAAGTAAAGGTTATTAAAAATAAATTAACAGTAAGGAAGGAGGTTTTCCTGACTTAAAAATGCTGTGGTAGTGGGAGAGGGCTATGTAATCAGTCAGTAATATGATCACCGAGAGATGTCTTTTCACTGTGGGGTTTTTTGTTGTTGCTTAAGTGGCTTCATACTTCAGTGAAGTACAGTGTATCTGTTTTCTCTATCCTGTAGAACAGGCTGTCTATAACCGACCCCAACCAGCTGATAAAACACGATCCAAAGAAGGCAAAGACACAGTGGAAGCGTACCAGCTTGCTCAGCGCTTGCAATCCATGGTATGTTTTGGTGAGGGAGGTGGGAGTGGCAAAAAACATTTGGCATGGAGAAGGTCTTTTCAATTTTCATTTTCAAGCTAGGGCATTTCAGGAAACTTCTCCTCTCATTCAGTTTGCAGTTTCATTAGAAAGCCCTGTAATTTGAGCATCAGTCTAAGTACGAGTTCCACTGTCTGACAGGTGTCTGCCTTAACTTCTGCTATCTTGCACGTTTGATTCCTGTTCAGGTACTTAACTATGATTGTTTCAGTCTTTTTGCTGCAGCCCTAACCCCTTCCTCTCCACCTCTCCATAATTTATTAGCCAGAAAATAGTGGAGTGTATTGGTAGTGTGTGACTAAGTTGCTTGCATTTTAACTGTTTAGTAGGTATATGATATGGCTTACTGTGAGAGCCTTATGCACGTAATTAAGTACAGTAGCAACTCATTTATATAACTACATGAATGACCAAGGCTTACCAGATTTAATTTTCATATTCACATTTCATGTAGCATTTTTTTAAGTACTTCACAGCAAAATAAATCCATTGATGAGAGGAAAACTAACTCAATCCTACTAAAAAAAAATAATAAATTGAAATATAAAGAACTGCAGCATACACTAGATGTAAACATACTGGTTTTACAGCTTTTTGTATTGTCTGAGCTGTAATTCAGAGCTGGATAATAACGCACTGTTGCTGTCAGAGATGTCGATGATCCATGGAATATCAAGCAGGTGTTAGGCTTTACAGCCTTAACATCTGAAAACTTAACTGATGATGTTTCAGGACACGTTGTGAACTACTTAATTCTACAGATCTTCAGGGTGTTCTTTCTTTCCTGGAAATATGTCATAGCGTTAGTAACATTCATGTGGCAGTAACCTTTTGGACAATCTTCTGATGGTTGATTAAATGAAGTAAATGCAGTTTATTCAGGAATGAGATCCTTGACTCACGTTGATTTGCTTGCTGCAGCGTACGAGAAGACGGCGAGTGCGAGACCCCTGGGGAAACTGGTGTGATGCAAAGGATTTGGAAGGACAGACATTTGAGGTAACCCTTCTGTGTTTTAAATGTTCCTTAAAGAATTAATTCTTGCTAATTGCTAGCAGGTGGTGTTGCATCAAATATACAAGGAAAACAGTTGTGTAATAGGTACTTAACCTCTCTTTGTGGAAACAGTAATTTGAAAATAATGTAGCAGCTGTTACATCTTGATACAGCTGTACTTTGGTGTTTACAAAGGTGTTCATGTTGTGAGCATGTATCGCCCTACACTCTTTTATGCCTCTAAAGCTCTTTGCCTTGTCTTGTAGGAGATTTCATGACCCTTTGTTTTCAGTTAACTGCCTTACTAAAGCTAACGCTAGGGGATAGGAGAATTAAGATTTAAATGTTGTTTTTTCCATCCTATACAGTTTCTTTGTGCTTATAATCCAGGTGATACGAGTTCCTAATATTAATTCTGCTACTAGCAGTATCCTCAGAAATACTGTGGTTTATGAAGTGCTTAGAAAAATTCTTACAAGTTTGAATATTTTATAGAAGACTTGGAAAGAAAATATCTACTTGTCCATTCCTACAATTTCAAATTATACAAAAAGTGAAGAACTGTAAACACCACATTTTTCTTGTATAGAAAACCACTTAAATTTGCAACCTTCAGTAATGAGTATCTATAACAATTACTTCCATAATGTTATAATGCCATACCTATTTTTGAGTAACTGTGGTTAATAATTCCAACACTTTCTGCAAAAGACATATTTGGATGGAAATAAAGTTTGAGAACACTAGTCTCTAAAGAGGTGTCATGATAAATGCTCGCCACAGACTGAAATGGCACATTTTTCTCCTTAGTTATCCCACTTGCATTTATGCATGATTTGTGCTATGGGCTGTGATTTTACTGAATTTGATTGGCTTGGAGAATGTAAGAATTCTCTCATCAGGCATCTGGTGGACTACATCTATGATCGTCATTACTTTCACACTGCTTGATTCTGCTATGGGTGATGCCCTCTGTCCTGCGTAGTCCTGTAATGCATACAAATTGGTAGCATATCAAGAGGACATTGATGTCACAAATTTATCCTGGGCTGGTTTTGGAATCACTACTGAAACAGCACTTAAGACATTAAGATTGATTTAATTATTTTTAAATTTTTTTAGCATCTGTCTGCTGAAGAATTAGCAAGAAGAAGAGAGGAAGAAAAACTGAAACCTGCAAAATCTTCTAAAGGTTCAAGACAAATAAAAAGGTATTCTTTGATGTACATCATATTCAAACATAGATCTTCTAGGAATGAAATGGGTGTCTTGTGTAGTGTCAGGCTGGAACGCTGCAAATCACTAATATGTATTATGGTCTGAAAGAACATGTATGTGTTTCAAATGTTTTGTATTGAAAGTCACAGGTGTGGGTAGTGAAGTTTGTACTTGGTGGAAGTCACCCTAGTGTGAGATGAGAAAATCCAGTCAAGAAAACAAGATTATTTCTCCTCTGCCAAGGAGACAGTGGGAAACTTGAGAAGTTTCCTGACTGTCCTACATCTTTAGAGAAATTTTCTTTCATTTTATAGTTCCTTTGATCCCTTTCAGCTGATACCGTGCTGTTTATTCACTGAAGAAAAACAGGTATGTACCTACGAGCGAATAATCAAGAACTCTTTATTACTTACTTTACTTTTCTTATGCTCATTATTGTGTTTATCATTTCAGGAACCTTTTCAGGTGAAAGTGTCTTCCGAAGCACTTTTAATAATGGATTTGGTGAGGACTAAGTTTTATCTTTCAAAAAGCTATGATGTGTATGTTGCGTTGTGTTTTTTTTTTAAATGGGCAACATAAGAAGCTTGAGAAATACAGTGCTTCCTTCCATTCACACCTAGAAGTGAGAATCTAGTATTAAATAAAACCCCTTAAGATTAATGTTTTTTCATTTTGTGCTTAGCATACAACCATTTACCTTCTAGAAGAACTAATAAGAGCATTGCTACTTACTACTCTCCATCATACTTTAAGTATAATTTGCTTAAAGCTACTTCCTAAAATAGACTGTCATTTTGAAATCATACGGGTTCATTTTCTACTAGTTTGGGAATTGATTTTTGAGTTTATAAAGCAATCTGTGGTTGGTTAGTTGTTTTTTTTTAGTAACAATAGGTTGTACCAAAATTTGTGCATAGGCATCACCTTTTGAAGCTAGCATAGCTTCACGTACAGAGGTGGTATACAAATGCACTATATACATACCCGTATATAATAAGCAAACATAATCTTTTCTGTTTGCTTTAAATTGAAACACCAAGTATTGGAGCATCTTTAGCTGTCCTAAGTTTTCCTTCTGAATGTCATTGAGAAGTTATTGGCTTCTAGCTGTTTAGCCAATGTATTCTGTCATGTGCAGCTCAAAACTAGGAGAAATTGTACAAGTTGGACTTTAATAATTGTTTAATATCATTTTAGCACTCTCATGTGTCTATGGCAGAAGTGATCGGGTTGCTAGGTGGAAGATACTCTGAAGCTGATAAAATTGTAGAAGTAAGTGTTTGTCTTTTTAGATTTCTCTAAAATACTTCTCTGAAGTATTAAAACTGTTATGATAATATATTATGATTTGAATAGATGTAAATGTTATTTCTGAAGGGCAACTACTTTAATATATTGAAGTTGAAGTTAATTATTGTAGTCTTGAAATGTTAGAGTTATGCTTATTTTCAAGTGTTGGCCTGTCGGCACTATCGTAAGGAAGATCTGAGATATGACTCTTAAAATTCTTTAAATTTTATTTAACTGATGGAGATTTCTTGCATTTATCCATCTGGAGACTTTTTTAACAGGTCTGTGCAGCAGAGCCGTGCAATAGTCTCAGTACAGGACTGCAGTGCGAGATGGATCCAGTATCTCAAACACAGGCCTCGGAAACGCTGGCTGCCAGAGGATACAGTGTTATCGGATGGTACCATTCCCACCCGGCCTTTGACCCCAACCCCTCAATACGAGATATTGACACTCAAGCTAAATACCAGGTATTTGCTGGTCTGTACCTTAAAAATAAATAAATAGCAAAAAAACCAACAACCCTGAAGCCTCCCCAGTATTTAACAATGTTAATATACATTATTGCTCTAACGTGTCTTAAAATCAGCTCATTTGTAAATTGACATAAATTCTGTTTTGTTAATTTCAAAATGCTGTTCTGAAAAAGGCTGTATTTCTTGTATGTGTGTTTTTTCTGTGTTTTTGGTTTTTTAGAGTTACTTCTCCAGGGGTGGTGCCATGTTCATTGGAATGATCATAAGTCCTTACAACCGAAATAATCCTCTCCCGTATTCTCAGATTACTTGTCTGGTAATTAGCGATGAGATCAGTTCTGATGGTTCCTACCGTAAGTACTGATTTTTTTATCCATTGTTTTAATTTTTCTTTCTCTTTTGGATACTAAGGGGAAAAATGTTGTCTCTTCCTGAACTTGAGAAATAGGTATTTATATATTTACGTTGGTAACTCGTGCTGTACAAACCCAGGAATTTCACTTCAAGGGTAGTCCTGCAAGTAGTCCATGCTGTCATGACAAGAATATACAAATATAAGTAGACAGAAGATTGTTTTTCTGTATTAGTATTTCCCACAACCCATGAAAGAAATTAAAGGGTTGGGACAAGACTTGCTGTTATTTACATGCAGTATCCATATGAATATCTGAGAAACTGCTGCGCATGTATTACTTAGACTTTGCTGCATTACAAAATTCTGAACAGATCCTCTGATCGAGGAGACAGAAGTATAAGGGCAAAGCATTGGCTGCTGTAGCGGCCAAAAATCCTTGTTTGAGTAACTTAGCATCAGAAGGTCAAAGGATCAAACTCGGCAGCTGTCCAGGCAAACACAAGATATGAAATTTGAAATGGTGTCCTGGCATGAATCCCCACCTAAGAGAACAAATTCTTGATTAAAAATGTCATTGGCATTTCATGAAAAGGGGATGTTTTCCTTTCTTGAATAGTTAAGAACATATCATGTAACACTTATGGTATTTCAAGTGGTGAGCAGATCTTCTCATTCCCTGACATTAATTTGTTATCATAATGCCCATGATAACATCATATGGTTACGGTAGCTGCCTCTTCTCTCTCCTCCTCCTTCCCCCTGTTTAAGTCCTGAATTTTGCATCCGAACTCCAAGGTTTCCAGTTTTCTTGCCCAGGCAATAGCGGAGGCATGTGAGCCAACAGTTTCCCCTCTGTTTTCTCCTGTGGAAGTTAGCAAGGGAGAGCATCTGCCTGGAGCCTTGCTTCATAGTCCTAGGGGACGTGAAGTGGTGGCCATAGCTGTGCAGGAATTCCCGTTTACCCAACAGTGATAGTACCCTCATTTTCTCCTCATTTCCCATGCATCCCACCCTGGTGACGTGGAGTTAAAATACCTAGACCTTTTTTTGGTCGCATCCATTTTGTGTCTGAGAGGACTTAATATTTATGTTTATCTCCTGAAATCAACTTTTTACAAAACGGTATCTCCTCTAGCTCTTTGGAAAAGTTAAACTGTGGCAGTAGCACTATAGTACTGTGCAAATGAACAAAAATTAGTGTTTCATATGAGCCAAAAAATATTTCTATAAATTAATTCTTAATCTTGGAAATGCATTCTGTGCTGAACACTTTTCATATCTGAGATGTGTTCAAATAGCAAATTGTATTTATTGCTTTCTTTTGATGTACTCTAAGGTCTAGTTGTTGTTTTGGTTTTTTTTTTTTCTAAAATGACTTACTGAAATTTACAGCCTCTTTCTTTCTCCTTGATTTTTGGTAACTGAATTGTGTTCTGCAAGTAATTTTCTGGTGTTCTTTTAGAATACTTGCTAAATTCCTCTTCCCCCACCTGCAATAAAATTTCTTCCTTTAGGAGCAAAATTCCTCTGAAATCTAGAACAACAGTCAGCCACTTCATCAACCAGTTCATACGTAAAAAAACAAAACCTTTTTTATTCACTGAATATCCACATGGATCTCGGACAGACTACAAAAGTGGTACTGAGTTATAAAAACTCTTATTAGTTTCGCCATTTTTCTGTTATGTTGTAGATTTCTGTGTGCTTCCTTATGGCATGAGGAATTAGCAAGGGCAGGGAGGAGAACAGGTTTGTTCCCTACTCCCACCAAAATTAAATTTGGATTCCAAAATACATTGTACTTTTACTTTAACCTGCTTAACATTGACAAATAACAGGACTGCAAGCTTCTGCAGTCAGCAATAAATTATGAACAGTTATGGTGAAGAAAGGGATTGCACCTAAAACTAAAAAAGAAGAAGAAAAAGAGTTGAGTGTACTAGAAACACTGATTAATCATGTTCAATTGATTACAGGCCTGCCCTACAAATTTGAAGTACAGCAGATGTTGGAGGAGCCTCAGTGGGAATTAGTATTTGAAAAAACAAGGTGGATAATTGAAAAATACAGATCCTGCCACAGGTATACATCTACTTCTGTTATAAAAAATAGCCAGTTTAGAATTTTTACCTGTTTATTATTGCTGTTTCAATAAAGATGTGTGGCAGCTTTCTACAGCACTACTATTGTTTTTTCTTTCAACAGCAGTGTCCCCATGGATAAAATTTTTCATAGAGATTCTGACCTGACTTGTTTGCAGAAAGTAAGTTTTCTTCTTTTAGCTTTTTTAATTTTAAATGTTTTTTTAAATACATATCTGTTTCATATTATCAGAAGTCACCTGAAGTTACATTTTCACAAATCAGAGATGTAAACTAATCAGAAGAAATTAGTTTTATGGTGCAGCTTATTTACTTACAAAGACAATGAAAATAAAGGTGCTCACTTGAGAGAGTTGGGGACAGTGGTTACATGCAGATTCCAAGTTTTAACCTCAGTTTGGAGAATAAATGGCAAACTAATCACTTCTCAGCATGTTATGTGCCTTTGGTGTTGAGAGCTGCACGTGTTTCAAGAGCAGACTTGGACTTCCTTGTCCTTTGTTTGATCAGTAAAGTAGTGCCATGTTTGTCATGCGTAAGTGTGAACTTGAATCTTCCAGTCAGTGTAGTCATTGCAATGAAGTTCTAAATAACTACAGCTGTAACATTAATTGCACAAACAAGACAGAAAATCTGCCCAAAGACATAAACAGAAAACACGTACACAATGATTACCCACATTTAATTTTTTTTTTCCTTTCAACATGACTTTGCTTATAAACAGCTTAAATCTAAAATTGAGTTGGTAGAATACTCTTCAATTTAGCTATTGTGGAATTGCTTTTAAAGAATTGGTTTTAAATCACCCATGTGTTCCTGTGTGATTCTTCCTTTCTAAAATTTCTGTTGTACAGTTGAACACTTTCTGTAGCATTAATCTGAAATAAATAAAAACATATCTCTTTGGAATACTTACCAGCTAGAAGGGGAAAAAAAATAAACTCAGGGAAAATGACAATTTTAAAAAAAATCTCCTTTTCTTTTGACTAGCTTTTGGAGTGCATGCGGAAGACTTTGGGCAAGGTAACTAACTGCTTCATTGCTGAAGAGTTCTTGACTCAGATAGAAAACTTATTCCTTTCCACGTACAAGAGTGAGAAAAAGAATAATGCCGAAGACAATGAGAATGAATGTCCAAGTGAATTGTCAATGTGATGGCTTTAACAGAACAAAATTATGGAATTTTGATTTTACTTTTTCATTTTCTTCCCCTCTTCCCCATTATGTCAACTTTTTCAGAATTATTATCCATTTTAATAGTAACTGTTACAGAATCCAGTGTTGTCTTACTGTTACGGTTTAAACATCCTTTGAAAAACTAATGTGTGTGAGGAATGCTTAATACTAACATTTAGTAAAGAACGAGTGCCACAGAATTAATTGCTTGACTAGCAGTCTGCCGTTTGGGAAGAAGGACAACCTGTCAAGAATACTGTGCTTCAGTCTTCAGGGAGAGTTTGTCTTATCTCAAGTCTTTCAGTTTGGGAATTTTCTCTTATTTTTTTATCTACAGGTACATGTCTAACTCGGAATGAATTTGTTCCTTAATGCTTTAGAGATTGTAAGTTTGAATGGATTCACAAAAGAGAAACTTAACTGAAATGAAAATTTTGTAGCTCACTGATTTCAAACTTTCCTGGTATCCAGTCTGAAGTTTTATTCAGTTGTAGCGTAATACATCATCTGATTTTTTTTTTTTTTTTTTTAACTTTCTTTTTCCCCCCATTGATCCCTATGGCCAAGTAGCTTTTTGGCATGTGCTTTGCCATCTTGCTTCTATATTGTGGAGAAAAAGCTGGCAAGTTTTCATGACTTCTCAGTAGTGGTTGTGCTTGTTTCCAGTGGAAATGATAACTCCTGTCTTATTACAGGTTGCAGTCTTTCTGATCTTCCATTCTACGGGGAGGTATTATGTTGTTCTGCCAGATCATTGTGATTTGTCCGCTACTAATTGCCACTGTTTCCTGTGGAAACAAGAGCTTTTGATTGATGGCAAACTGAGTGCACTCAGCAGAAAAGTATTTGTCTTCTTAAAGAAAAAACCCCCACCAACTTTTATATTCAGAGTTTTCTCTATAATGTGCAGTTCAGTAAGAAAACCTACTGTTTTGTATCAGTTCTTCAGTTATAATTTCATACAAGTATATATTTAGATAAATTAGTCATAAACTGATTGATCTCGATTGAGAAGTTTCTTGATTGCAACTTGGAAATGTTTCACAAGTTCTGTCACTGTGAATCTTTATAGAAAAAATGTGCTCTAAGTTTTGCTTTCTAAATCATGAGGAAACTTGACTTGTACACAGTTATTACTAATTACACACACATATTGTGAGCAAAGTTTCTCAGGTCTAAAATATATTTGAAAACATGAAGCAAGCAAGACCTTGAGTTTATATCTAGAGGGGTAACAATGAACTCAGTTCTTATTTTAAAAAAAACTATGTGTGTATATATATCTAGTTCTACATAACATAAATGGAATTTTAAGGTTTTATATGTTTACATTTTTAACTTCAGCTTTTCATTTGTATAAAGAGTTTGAAAAACTTAAAAATTTTAGAGTTGGATCGCAAGGAGGAAACTCCTTTACAGGCAGTTAACATTACTTCTTTGTCATGCCTTATAAAATGTTGATCTCTTTCTGTTACAAAGTAGAAGGTGCAGAACCGCATTGTATGAAAACGTGAGCCCTTGATACTTGGTGATTCTTCCAATGCAGATTCAAGAGCTGTGGACTTCAAAATATTGGTGAATGTTCTGCGCTCTCTTCTATGTTCAGATCTGCTGGTGCGCAGCTTTAGAACCCACTACTATGTATAACTTACAAACTTGGTGTACCCATCTATATAAGGCATGTTGACTCAGTCTGCATATATTCTAAAGTGTCATCTTTGGGACTTCCTGATTAAAAATACTGCATGGCTTTGTGTATTTCTAGTTCAAACTACACTCCTGGTGAGAAAGCATTCCTTCCCTACTTAGGTGTGCAGTGGTCTGCAGTGTAAGGTATTCTTTTGCAGTTTTGCATAGGTTACTCTCTAGAGAAATCACACAGTATAAATGTATATACTGAAAGCTGTAATTAGTTCTGATTTGTAGGAAGAGACTTCTGAACCTCTCATGTAACCGCAATATGAAGTAGATGATGTTCGTTGTCCACAACGGTTGATTTCCAAGCATTTAAGGATGGATGTCAGCATTACCCAAGTAGTGGTAACAACATGCTGACTGCTTCTCTGTTTAATGATTAAAATGAGTTAAAGTAATACAGTTGTATTAATTGGATTTAACAGTGGTGTTACGTCAGAGCAGTTGTGAGTAAAGCATACTTCTGAAGCGGTTTGTCCCTTCTCAAGAGGACGTGGTGCAGTACCGAGCCTTTGAAACGCACACGAAAACTGCAGGTTTTCTGAGAGTTCATTAGCAGGGTGGCGTGGGAGGAAATACAACTGCCAGTACCACCGTGATCCACTATTGTCACACGATATCGTATGTGAATTGGAAATGCCAAGTTTGTCGTGCTAAGTAATAATTTTGTTGGCAGGAGCCACGGTAAGAAAAATAACTAACCTACTTTTCCGCATTTATTTTGACTGTGTGGTTAATAGTATTGAGTTTGGAAGTTGCATGCTTGTAAGGAGATTTTACTAATACTACCGGTTCTGCTACTAAACACATATAAAAGCATTAAATTTTTTTATTGCAAAGCTCTTTCCCCCTGCCCATCCAGCTATTCCTTTCACACTAGCTTTGTCTTAGTGTACCTATTGTGGACTAATATGCTATTTCTTTATGTAAGACCAGCTGTTACACTGTGCCAAGTTGTTACTCACGAGATGGGAAATGGTTGAGTAGCAAGTAGAATGATGCAGTTTAAACTAGAAGAGTCAACAGTTTAAAAAAATCAAGAAACAAACAAAAAAACCTGAAACCCCTAAGAGGTAACTTCTGGTAAATATCCTTTATGGGCATTTGTTGGCTGAGTTGACTTTTGCTATCCCAGTTCTCAGCAGTGCTTCTTCACAGGGATGTGTGCTTTGTTTGCCAGGGGAGGCAATATGTCCCGTCCCCCCCTTTTTTTTTTTTAAATAACTAACTTTCCAAGAACAATTCAGTTGAGGAAAACAAACAAACCAGCCCCAAAACCAACTAAACAAAACTAATGCCCAAACCAGCCAAACAAAAAAAGTTAATGCTGTTGCCATTGATACTAGGTACCTTTTTCCTTTTGGCTGCTGCTTTGATATTCCTAACTGATGGTATACAAGAGTCTACTGATAAAGATGGTGTATGTGATACCTTGACAGATGCGTTCCCTGTTTGTAATGGCTGCTTATCTCTTGAGCATCAGGGCTGGTATTTATTTTTTCCAAGTCCATGCTGATAACCAAGTGATCCACCGAAGTGTGATACCACTGGAGGGAGCTTTGCTACAGCTGATACCAAAAAAAATGTTCACTTAGAGGAAACCTTTTCTTACTAGTGCATGTCAACTTCTGGCTAGTCATTCAATTTTATGGGCAGTAGCGGTGTACCTTGGGATAGATTTGTTTCTGTCGTTTGTTCTTGCAAACCCTCTGCATTAGTCTCCCCCAGAAAATTATCCAGTGGTGCTTTGTGGCAGGGGTGCCAGGATGGTAGATCGGTACTTTCCATGCTGTTTTCACAGAGAGAACGCTGGCTGTAGGATCACTGAAGGACGTAAGGTAATGGGTTTGTGGTCGTGGGCAACTCCAGTGAATTCTGAAGATGGTCATCAGATGGGCTGTCAAACAGCCCTGTGCCTTACCCAAGTTTGACTGAGGTGTGTTGGTTCTCCCTCTGCTGCTGCCAGCAGCAGGAGCCAGATGAACTCGTTCCTGCTGTGGTAGTTTGGTATGCTGGGCATTGCCGAGCTGTGAGGCCATCGTGTTGTGTAGGGGAAGGCGAGGCACCTCGAAAGGTGTGGGGTGGTTCAGCCGCGCACCCCGGCGTCTGCAGGGGGAAGGAAACCCTCTGTGCTGTTGCTGCAGACCTCGCTGAGGCGGTGAGGGATGTTGGGATGCGTGCAGGGTGACTTCATCCAGCCCCACCGAGCTGGTGCACAGGAGGGAGCTGGTTGTTAGCACCCAGTGGACGTTGCAATCATATTTGATACCGGACAAAGTATTTAATGGCCTAGATAAAAGCATCCTGGTTGTTTAATTGGAAATGTCTTGCTGTTTTACATAGACCTAGTGCCCTATTTTTATGAGACTTAGAATTGTGCTGAGAAATTGTTTCCATGGAAGCAGAGATCACTAAAGAAATAATGCGCTCCACATTTCCTACAGGATTATTCCTTTTACAGCCTGCTGTTCTAAATAATTAACTCTTGTAGTGACAGCACATCTTAGCATGGATTAAAGGAAATAATACTTTTTATTTTTTTAGTGTCATAGACGCATCACATATTTTTATATAAATATATGTATTTAGATATTTAGGAAGACTTTTGTCTTTAAAATAAGTGTGTTCTGTCCTTATTTACAGACCGGAAAATCCACCAGTACATAAAAGTCAATGGAAAAGTGCACTTTTATTTTGGCAATTTATGCAGCTCTGTCGAGGAAATTTAAGACTATTCCTTCTTTGCCCTTCTCTTGCCACTGTTCTACACTTTCTGCTTGGTGATGGGTATAATGTAAAACTAGTGTTGTGCTTCTGCCCACCTTTGAGGGAAAAGACAATGAATGCAGGTTTTAATTAAGGTAACAGCAATGAGAATCTTCCACCAGTAGGGAAAACAGAGCATCTCGATTAGTTACCTATGGTTTTTCTTCCATATATTAATTTTGACAATCCCCTTTTTCTCTACTTCACTGCAAGTGTCTGTAAGAAGGGGAAACTGTCAGATGGTAATACGAGGCCGAGACAAAGCGTGAACATCAGTAAACATCGTACAAGCAAAGTATTTACTAAAAAGTCCTGGTACTGCCCATCCATATGGTGCTTTCCAAGCACAAGGGCAGCGTAGCTCTTGGCTGTATAGAAATTGCCATCACTTCACTGAAGCCAGGCGTGAGCTGTGAGTTTACAGCAGTTAAGGCTCTGTCCTCTAGAGAAGAAAACCAAACCTACTCTCTCTAAAGTTCATAATGTGAAATGAAATAAAGACAAGATATGAGAATGTAGGTGACAGCTAAATGCATTTTGACTTTGAAGGAGGGATGTGAAATTAAAAAGAAGCAGATTATTATAGGTAAATGAAAGACTTGAAAAATAGGAAAAGAGTTAATGAACTATTATCAAAGAATCATCAATATGACAACTTGAAATACTTAGAAATTTTCATAATAATTTTAGCTGTAGATCTCAATTACTTTCTAAAAGGTAACTACTGTTATTTTTGCCTGAAGGAAGGGGAAATGGAGAGGTGTGATGACGTGCTATAAAGGAGCCAGGAATAAGTTGAAGAACTTGTCTCATCTTTGCTCACTGAAGTAGCGTGTGTTTCTGGGGCTCATTGAGAATTAGGTCTAGCTGCAAAACTCAGCTCCAGACTGTGCCCTTCTCTAGTGGTAGGGGAGTTATTTACCTCTGGAGCTCTAATTTTAAGCCTATTCTGTGTTATAAATACTGGCAGCCAGGGTAACTTCTGGCTGTTGGCACAGATGCAAGCTGTCACTACAAGTAGCTCAGCCTGCATTGATTTGAAGCGGGCCAAGCCTTTGGGAAAACAGCAGCGCAGGTAAAAGGAGCCGACTGCGAGGCAGCGTGCAAGTTGTGTGGATGGGAGAATGGGGTATACGCTGTTTTGTGGTCGTTACTGGTCCTGAAATAATGATTTATAAAGTGTCTGACAGTGTTTGACAAATCAGATGAATGGGACTTGCTTAATGCAAACTGCAAAATATCTTTCAGCTGCTGCCAAAGCACATGGAAACAGTAACTCAGGCTTTGTAGATCATTAGGACACTTGGGAGCTCCTGGAGTGTACTGTGAAAGGCATTACTCAAAGTTCAGATTGAAAAATTTCTTCAGAAATGACTAACAACTTCGTAAGGGTAATGCAAGCATGAAAATCATCATTGCTAGTACTGCCTGGGGATGAGTACGTGCCAAAGGGAAGGGGGGAGAGGAGCTTTCCGTACTGGAGGATGAGACTGCATTCCCGTGCTCTGTGGGTAGGAGAGCAGGCGTCAAACCGATGAACAGTCGTTCCCCCTGGATTGGCAGCTACTCCAGGCAGCATACATAAAACTCCAAAAGGCATACAAAAGTAGGAAGGAGGAAGTCCATAATTGATAAGAATTTAGACAGGGGAATGATACAGAATCCGTGTGATGGAAGATGCAGGAAAAACCGTAATGGAAGCAGAGGAGTAAGATTTCTTCCAACAGAAATGTGAGAAATTCCTTAAACATGCGTTTACATAGTCCAGAAAAAGTCTGAAGAAGGAAAAGGGCAAGCTGCTTGTGCTTTAACCCATAAGAGAAGCCCAAGGAAGGAGCTGTGCTTCAGGTTGGCTTTTGTCGCTTCCCTGTTGTTACCAAGTAAGAGGAGAGGCAGGCATTGGCGCCAGTCCCTGAGAAGTAAGAGATGAAAGTGCAGCTTGTTGACTTCTCTAGGACTGGGGTACAAGGTGCCAGCTGTTTTGGAAGGAGAACCTGTTTGGTGGGTCTGATTGGAATCTGGATAAAGGGAGCAGCACACCAGCGTGTAGAAATGAGTAGACTCCATCAATGCATTAATGCTTCGGGTATTGCCAGCTATCACTTGGGACTTGATCCACGCTATTCACCTGCGATATGGAGCTTCTGTTTGGGGTTTTGCTGGGTTTGATTCTGGCGGCAGCTTCATCCGCGCAGAACAACTGTACCTGCGCAACCAACAAGTGGATGGTATGTGCCCAGGACGGATCTGGGAACTGCACGTGCACGCTGGTAGGTTCAAATCGCAAGGTAGACTG
Source organism: Cariama cristata (assembly GCF_000690535.1). Taxonomy (NCBI): domain Eukaryota; kingdom Metazoa; phylum Chordata; class Aves; order Cariamiformes; family Cariamidae; genus Cariama; species Cariama cristata. The sequence goes on along the minus strand of NW_009595168.1, from coordinate 9,436 downwards.
TTCAACACTGACTTCAAAATGCTTGCTGATGAAGGCAGAAATGATCCCCCTGAAGGAGAAGCGCTTCTGAGGCCATCCCCGTGGGCTGCTAGATAATGAGGGCATTTACAATCCAGACTGCAAGGACAGTGGTATCTTCAAAGCCAGGTAGTGCAATCAAACTGATACTTGCTGGTGTGTGAACACTGCCGGAGTAAGAAGAATCGAAAAGGGTGACAAAAGCCTGAGTTGCAGTGAACTGGTTAGAACAAGCTGGATCTGCATTGAACTGAAGCACAAAAAAAAGTCCAGGGCCCTTCAATGTTCCCGACGTAGCGAACGCCCTGAAACATCAGTTTGAGAGCCAATACAAACTGCACTCCAGGTACATCGCAGCCATTAGTATGATTCCCTACTTAGCCAAATCCGCCTCAACCAGTGTGATTGGCAGAAATCTAGGTGTGAGGTAGATAAAGCTGATGTAGCCTATTACTTTGAAAAAGATATAAAAGATGAGTCCATATTTCATTCTAACAGTACGTTAACTGTCTCTGTCAATGGAGATGCTCTGGATATTGAAAAACTACGTATTTACTATGCTGATGAAAAGCCACCAGAGTTTTGCATGAGACAGCTGGTTGCTGACGTTTGTGCTGCGATGACAGTGGTGATACTGACTGCTGGCTTTCGCATCACTGTGCTGGTTATTCTGAGGTGGCTGTGGACAAGAAAATATGAGAAAGTTGAGATTAAAGAAATGGGTGAAGGAAAAGCACCAAGCTTACAGCTGCCCTGATCTGAAAAAAGCAAGGCAACAACAGGAAAAAAAAAAAAAATAAAAAATGCACAAAATACAAATAGCAAACAGATGCAGTGTATGCGGATGGGTTTGGAGAGGTTTTTTCCTTTCTACAGGAATTTGTACAGTGGTTGTTCTAAATTATTCTAATCTAGTAAGAATGACCTTTTTGCTTTTGGGTATAAACTAATTTGGGAGTCAGCTAAATATTTTAAATTAGTCCCAATTTAGAGGCTAAGAAAACAATACAGCTGTCTATTTAGCATAGCATAGAATGCTTTCACTAGTACTGCAGGCCTGGTTCAGCTTGCTTAGAAACTCTGAGTGGTTCTTGGTATATCGACTTACTGAAATGCAAATACTTATCTCAGCGTAATTGGGCTATATAGCTGCTTTTCTGTTGGTAAAGACTTTTTTTAAAACATGGGTTGTTGGTGGTTTTTTTGTGGTTTTTTTTTTTTTTTTAAATTGCTGGAACTTTTTTTATCAACAAATAATTTCATAAATATTACTAAATAAACAGATAAGGTTGTGATAAGATACTTTATAGCACCAGAGGCTTTTATACAGAGTCATTTGTTAGGAAACATTCCTGCAGTCACTTCCAGGTGCGGAGAGCCCAAGTTTCCGAGTTTGTATTCAGGCAGCACCCTGAGCTATTCCCACTCGTGCTCTTTAACGAGGGTCTGACACTCCTAGTCAGCAAAGATTCCTTCATCCCAATGCAAGTGTAAGTTAACCTTGGTGTTCTGCCCAAATTCAAACTCTGGTAATAGCTTTCTGTCTACCTAAATTCCCCTTGCAGTTTTAATGGGAGGAGATATTTTTCAGTGTTGTACAGCTTCACAGAAATACTACACAATGCTTCAGGACAAGCTGAAAAAGAGCTTTATTCTAGTAGAGCTCCAGGGGGAATTTAAGAGCAGAGTGTAATTACTGAAGCTGGAATTTGGCCAAGACACTACAACTGGACTTCTTTGCTACCTACTCATCTGCTGCATTCCTTGTTTGGGAGGTTATATCCACCATGAAGGACATTTTAGAGAAAATAATACTAGTAGTTAAGTGTTGAAATATTGGCAGTTATATTCTCTGCACTGCGTATGGATGTCTGAAGTCCCATCAGTCTAAGCTGCTTACATTCAAAATGAGAACGCTACACCTAGGCGCTGCAGCAGGGCCAGCTCTTTTATTCTCTTAATTAGTTTCAATGTTACTAGTTTGTAATTCTAATAACAAGCCACTAATGCGCTGCGTCTAGCGCAAACTATTAACTATGCATCTCTGATTACTGAATGAACAGGATACTAGGAAAAAAGTGAAGATGCTTTGATTCTGTTTCTACCTTTGTTTATATAAAAGAGGAAGAGACTTGCTGTTTGAGGAGGTGGGGGTATTTGTTTAATATTTTTAGGCTCAACATACACCATTTCCATTTAACCTCATTCTTATTCACTGAACTTGCTGGAAAAGTTTGGCCTTTGAATACACAGAATGGGGTGGATGCATCACGTTTCCCCAAAATAAGATTTTTATGCAATTACATCAGCAGTACTAATACATTCGCAAAGTTTTGGAGCAGGGTCTGTAATTTATTGTGTGCCTTATAGCAACACCTCCAAGCTGGTTGTTTTTCAGTCAAGTATATACATTAGCACTGACAGAAGATGAAGTGAGAATTTAATAGCTAGGCTGAATTTTCCCAAGTGATAGGAAAACTCAGAACTTAGTCTAACTCCACACAATTTTGCAATTAGGCTTTTATAAAATGGATTAAATTAAAAATCTGGAACTGAGTACCCTCAGTGCTGAAGAAATGTAGGATGAGAATAAAAATTTTCCAAGTCCATTGCTTAACCACTTTCTTAACTTATGCAGAGCTGATAAAAGTAACGAGTGTGAGAAGCTGGTGCTGTCCTTCCATCAGAGTAGATCATGAGATGCACATTCTTTTCTGGGGAGCTACTGTGGCTTTCAACATTCTTCTAAAATCATTGCATTTTTCTCATTTCTGTCATAAGAGAAAAAAAAAATGTTTTCAAGGTGAATGATGAGATTTTATATTAAAATGGAATATAAACATAATTTTGATTAGGAGAGGCAAAAGTGACTAATTGTTGAAAAAATCTTAACAGGTAACAGTTTCAGCCTCTTTCTTTAGCTCCTGCTTTTCTTTTTAGAAGCTGAGACTGAGAAGAGAGGCTGTTGTGGTGCCGTTCATATTTTTATTAATCATTAAAGGGCTGCCCCATGAAAATCATGTGTCAGGGTCAGTTATTTTCTTGCTAGTCATCAAGCACCAGCAGACTGCATGCTGCTAGGGGACTGGAAATGCACTAGGGTCATTGAATAGGAGTGATAAGGTATGGTTCTGCAATTAACCAAAAGAATGGGAAGATTAATTGCAGTACACAGAGCTCAGAGAGCCTCTCTTTGGACTAGATCATTCTACTTGAATAAAGCTGCGTAAAGCTACGGTAGGACCTGGACTTTAATGAACCAAACATACCCATTGCACCTGCAAAGTACTGACTTCTCTGCTGCTGCTCCAGTCATACCACCTCTCGGGCTAGATATTAGTATCTTTTTTGTACATGGTAGATCAAGTATTTTACTTACAGTCCATGACGTTCAGTTTGTTTGACTTTCTGTCCACTGCTGATGTTCTCACTGAAAAGAAGAAAACAAACTCCTTGTCAGCTTTAAATTTTGCAAAATTAAAATGCTTTTTATTATTCATTCTAATTTAAAATTTCCAACGCTGAAATTTCTAGTTATCCTTTTCCTGATTACATCATCCTGTTTTAATGGCGTGTTTGTTCACTGTATTTAAGTAATTAGGCTTTATGCTCTTTGCAGTGGGTTCTGTGGGTATGGCCAGTATGGCAGTAGCGATAGTGGGTTTATGTTTGAGGCGGCACTGGCTGACGGCTTTCAAGCCGTGCCATGAACAACGTGATTAACATCAATCTTCTATCAGTTTCTCTGGGGTCTGCTCAGGCAAAGATGTATTCAGGGGATTGTTTTGTTTTGGAATGCTGTTTTAATACTCTGTAGGTATAAATACATACATATTTATGCCTCTGTCTGTGGGTAGATACAGAAATAAACCCATAGCGGATATGAAAGAGTACCTTTGTGCTATTACCTACCTGGATTATTTAACAGAGAGTATGCTTGCTTTAACAAAGGTAGAGCTGTCTGTTGCCTAAATTATGTTCTGCAATTCCAGCCGGTGAAGGGCTGCCTCAGAAAGCTCAGAAAAACCACTGCCGGACAAAAAAATCCTGTCTCTGTGCTACAACTCTGAAGAGGACAGTGCTGCCCTTTCCGTACAGCGCTACTACCTTTGTGTAACCGCACAAAGCGAGTTTTGGCCTTCGCTTTTAACTTTTAGTTAAAACTTTTTTAACCACTGAAGATCTGAGGACAGTGCCAGAAGCAACGCCAGCACTCCAGCAAGGAACTGAAAGATAAGGATTCATGGAAGGATTAAAACCTTCTTAAACTCTGTTCCCTCTATTCCCTCTGGTAAAATCCATGCCTGCTTATACATGCAAGTATATATTCTCTAATGCATTGACACAAAATCCCTGCGTTAGTTTGAAAACGACTGGTGTGTGTACACACTGGTCCGTTCCCACACCTATACATAAAGACACACACATCACTATTTATGTTAGAGCAGGCAAACCCTAGGGAAAGCTTTGTGAGAGCAGATCCTACATTGCATTCAGCCAGCCTGCGGCCCACTCTAGCTCTTATCAGTGGTAAAATAACCCAAACCTGCTGCTGTTTTGGAACAACAAAGAATCCTCCTCTTGTCCCATCTTCCCCCGATGAAGAATAATCTCTTTATGGATGTTTAGACTGGGATTATGGCCAGATTAGGTTAACTATGTGAAACAAAATGCCTGCTGCATAAACACACCCAACCCTCTCTCCTTGTTTAGATGGTAAAACACCAGCGTGTCCGTGATGTTAAGCACTTAATGACAACTAGAGACAAGATCCCCCCCAAGAGTCCTTAAAATGTTTAAACCTTGGAGAATCACCTTAGAAAAAAACAAACTGATTTCTATTGCCTGCGTATCGAAACCACTTTTTCAGAGAATAGTTAAAGTAGTAACAAATTGGCCCTTCCTCCACTTCTCCTTAATTGGACCAGCTAATGCTGTTAAACAGATAGTCTTCCTCCTGCAGGTATAATTATCCTTTCCAAAGTATTTCCACTGATTTGCCTCAGGGTTTTAAGTACTGCAATTACCTCTTTTTTTAATGCTAAAATTAATCTGAAGTCATTACAATTGCTATCAAAGCAGGAAAAATCAACTTCCTGAACTTTTACAATTATTATTCAGCAGTTCTAACAAAATTCCTTGTACCGGGATCTATCTAGTTAAAATTTCATACACGCCAGGCAGCCTGACAAGATTCACATCTCATTTTCATGACGATCCCTATTCCCCGAGGGATAAGACTCTTACAGTCCTACTCCAGCGCAAATCAAGCGCCACAGAAACAATTAGGGAGACTTTGTATTACCTAAATGAAAGACTGAATGAGAACACATTTCTAATTTTCGACTGAGATTTTGACATGTGGGCCCAACAGTACTGGTGGCATATGCACCCAACCTTTCTCAGCCTTTTTGTTTTTTTTTTAAGTAAACATCTTTCCTTGTAAGGCTTGAAATGAGAAATCTCAGCATTTTTGCTAGTCTGGTTACAGCCAGAAAAGCCAAGTGGAACAACTAGAAAGTAATCAGATGTGGCTGCACTGTGCAATGCAGACACACTCATTTTTAGCACAGGTCTGTTGAGTTCTTTTCTCTTCCCATCTTCATGTGCTCTTTTCTGTTGTTGGAAATAAGATAGCCTTGTAATTGTCTCAATTCTGCTGAAGGACTTAAGCAAAATCTCTCAAGTATAGAAAGTTAATTAATGCTCCCCTTTTTCAGTCTCTCCAAATAAATTTTGCATTTTAAACAGCTTGTAGAAGAATTCTGTGATCTTTAATCTTTTCACTGATGTTTTTTTGCAGGTCAGCTGCTGTAAAAGCAGTTTACAAGTTATGTGCAAGAATTAGAAGCCAGGAGAATAAAAATTATTAAGTGATAGATTCTCAGAATTTCTGCCAGTTTTGCAACTACTAAGCATCCAAGTGGTCCTCTAAAGTGCAATGGTTGTTAGATGTGACAAGCTGAAAGCAATACGTAATGCTGGAGTTCATGTTCCTTACTTCATCTTAAGGCTCTCAAAATCATAAATGTGTTTCATTTGTACGTTCGGTTCCTTAACTCCCAGTCTCTTGTCTATATTTATCTTACCCCAGAGAAGAAGAAAAATAGCTAATGCACTTAACTCCGGGTTGACTAGCATCCTGGGCCAGCAAGGTACCCAACAGTAGTGCAAGTCAACGTCAGGCTGGCAGCACTGAGTGATTCCCAGGGATGCCAGTGCTGAATAAATGGCATTGACAAACTGGACATCTGGGATATCAAACTCAATTCCTTAATAGGAAAGGATCCAATAGTCTTTTCTGGCTTTTACTGAGTCTTTCATTAAAATACTGCAAAATAGCAAGCAAAGACCACTCCTTACTTACAACCTCTTCACACATTTTGGAAAGGATGGACTGAATTGAATTTTATAACAACTTTTACAGGAACAGTTTTGCAGTAAATTTCTGTTTCGTTGAGTAACTTCACCACCTGGATTTTGAATTTACTTTTTTTTACACCAGAAATAGTTATTACCTATTAAATTCTTAAATAGCATCTACTAACTGGTATGTCAGTGGGGCAAGGGAGGGCAAGGCACAGATAGTACATGATACAATACACTCAGTGGGTCAAGACAGGATATTCTAGTGAACAAGATTTGAAAAATCTTGGTATTTATGAAAAGTGTTGCCTAGTCTTTTAAGTGAATGTGAACACCTGAAATTTCAGCTGGCCAAACAGGCTAAGTGGCATTAAATCCAATTTCTGACTTGCAGAAGGCTGATGGAGTGCATCGTTTCCGCCAAGGTTTTAGCCCAACACTAATGAGCAGAAGTGAATTACACTGAAACTTGAATGACAAAACCATCAATTAATACTTAGGTTTTGCTTGGATTTATATAAAATTTTTTTTTATTATTTTATATTAAGTTTTTTTATTTGAAGCTGAAGACTACATTTTAACTGACAACTTTTTAATTGTGATGATCAAAATTGGTAGCAGGGAGACTTTAGTACCAAATTGTTTCCACCTGAATATACAGAAAAATATTTTTTATATTTACAGTTAAACTTTTTCATTACTTTTATTGGATTTGACATTTACTTGTGTGAGTATTTTCATACATATACAAAATGTCATTCAGTTCAGTACAACTACTTATATAGAGAGATACGCAAATAGTAGTGGACACATCTACATAGGAAAATTCTACCTGTTGAAGTGTTAATTGTACTAAGGACTACTGCATAGTGTGCTTGTACAGTGTGCGTGGAGAGAAAAAGCTTTGATAAGCTCCTATTTAGTCAGTCAAGGGGGTTTTGATATTAAGTGGTTTCCTCCACAGCAACTTGAAGCAAAGATTTGGGGGCAGGTAATGATAAATGACTCTGTGAGCTCCATCCTACCATGTACAGAGTTCACAGGTGTTTCATATGCATTTCATCTTTGGGAAAAAAAAAAAAAAGAAAAAAGACAGCTGTGAAAATGCTTCAGGATCTGAACTCACTCTACAGATCAGTTTTTGAGCAGTGAAGTTCAGTGCCATGCTGGGGTTCATCAGAAAAATCTATACATCACTTATGACCTCTAAGTAGGTCTTATGCAGTCTTAAGGCCTGAAAGCTTGCCTTCTGATCTTCTTCAGAAATGTGAATTACAATCTTCTTTTGAAGAAGAGATGAGGCTAGTAAGCAAAATCTCAGCTACAAAACAAGTATTAACCTATCTTGCTAAAGCATAGAACTTTCTCTCTTATTTCCTCAGAAAAAAATGGTTATATGCAGATATATTCATTAAAATTGAAGAGGAGCGATGGTATAAATGACTAGTTAGAATGTTTTTTCACTATACATCTATTTAGAGAAAAACACTTTATAATTATCCAATTGCTCAACTGTTTACCAAATTTTCATATAGAGAGATATTTAGTGTTGGTATCTGATAGAGAGATCCTATAATTACCTGCGTGGTATTTGCTGTCTGTCTGCTTTGAAATTTTAATTGTAAGTGACACCACTTGGGGAGACTTTAGAAATGCAGAATGTAGAACACAATTTTTAGCCCCCTCCTTGCACACTCAAAACATCATTGAGTTTAACAGGAATTTAGGCGAGTCAGGAATGCAGAAATAGCTCTTATACCCTATAAGCACTCAGAGATAAATAATGCAATTAGAGAAACCAATAATAGCAAGAAGAAATATGCAAAGGAACAAAATCCAAAACATTTTCAGCAGACTTGAAATAAAGTGAATGCTCTGTGAGGTAGAAGAATGACATTTGCTCCACAGAAGAAATGGTAGAAAGCCTTCATGCTTGGCTTAGAAACGGAGAATTCTAGGTAAAGAAGACAAGAAAAGCAAGCAAATACGAAGTCTGAGAAATAAGGACATTAAGCATCAGGAGACATTTGTGACAGCTTCCATCTCAGTTCTTCATTTCTTCACAGCTGGGAAACACACAGGCGTTAGGTTAGACAAAGTGCTTTTCTGCTGCTACAGCTCAACTGTTTTGGTGACTGGAGCCGAGTCACAAAAATGAATGTCATGCTAATCGACTGACAGATTTTACTCTTCATGCCTCTTATGATAATGGTGACTGGGCAGGTCTTAAAGGCATTGTGTCTAATGAAAACAGACTTTCTACCTATCGCTATATAGGCTTTCTTCTTGGCCTGGAGTCCCACGATCTGGTCACTCTGTATTTTCCTTGACCGAGGACATCAACGATTAAGAACTGTGAGGAGAGGGCCTGAGTTATAAAAAGGGATAGACTAGTGAGTATCTATCTCAGCAAACACTGAGCAATACTTGACTGTGCTCATACACAGAGTGTGTGACTGGTGAAGGCAAAGATCTGTGTTCATTTACCTTTTGCAATGAGGGAGCCTCTGTTTACATGCAAAGCCCCAGGTTTGTATGAAGCCTGGGCTGCCCTCTCATTACCACACCTTCCAGCCTCACCCTTTAATTCAACAAATAACCTGTTTTTCACATCACATCATTGACGATGTGCTTCTGTCAGCTAGATGAGTAGACCAGAGGTCACATATTAGGTTAGCAGCTTGCCATTTTATTGCATTTGGGAAAAGCTGAACACCATCACCCCTCAGTAGAGCTGACTGCTCCCTTCCACAGCAGTGTCATGAGCCCCCTCTGGTAGTGGGAAGCACTTCCAACACTTCAGTTCTCCAAAAACAGCAGCAAGCAAGCCCAAGCCGTGACACCCATGAGCTCTGAAAGCTGAACGGGCTTTAAGGTCTGGCTCGGGACCACTTAACAGCCAGGCCCAGGCACACAGGAGTCAAGGCCAACCCCATCCGTGAGGTGAGGCAGGGGAGCGCACAGGCCTCACAGAACACCGTGGGTAAAGCCAGGGTAAAGGGAACACAGGAGAAAAGAGGGCAGCAGCACAGCTCCAGGCCTGCTGAAGGGA
>NW_009595167.1:49887-67700 GCF_000690535.1 Cariama cristata | reverse complement strand
TCCTACCACATGTTCTCACTCCTCTCTTGTGACTGCTGTTGCACAGCAGGGGTTTTTTCCCTTTCTTAAATATGTTGTCACAGAGGTGCTACCAACATCACTAATGGGCTCGGCTTTGGCCAGCAGTGGGTCCATCTTGGAGCTGGCTAGAATTGACTCCGTCCAACATGGGGACAGCTTCTGGCATCTTTTCACAGAAGCCACCCCTGCAGCTCCTCCACTACCAAAACCTTGCTTCATAAAGCCAATACATGGGCTTATTAATAACTCTGTAAAATTCTATGGCTTGTTTTATACTTGTGGCCAGAACACACGGTCTTGTGTTTAGTACCCGATTTCTCTGCAGCCACCCAGCTTATCTCCAGTGTTGGAGGGCAGTAATTTGGCTCTTACAACAGGGTCATTTTCCTGCATTTGTCCACCTTTCGCTGGAGTTTCTCATTCTGCTGCCAGAGTCCAGATGTCCCAGGTACAGCAGTGTCTGTCAGTGCCTAGAAAAATCTACCTGTTTTTCCTAAAGACCGTTTGGAGAGCATCAGACTCCCAGTCATTCACCATCTAGTATTTAATATAAGTTGAATATCCTCAGGATGTGTCATTGCAATGTCCCTCACTACTTGAATCGTCAAAGCAATGTAAAGTCCCTTGAACAGAAGCTTGATGTGGCAGGTTTGAACTGATAAGTGATTGCTTTCTTCTTCTCTTGCAATTGGAGATTGTCACCTAAAGAACATGATAGCAAGGCAGGGCCGATAACAGTGCAATCTGGTTGAGGATCCTGGCAGGCAGCCCCTGAAGACCAGGGTGGGATATCCAGACAGAAACACGCTTCAATTTGTCGTCTCAGACTGAGACATCCCAGATAAAGCCCTTATTTGGCCTTTTCTCCAATCAATATGGTGCTTCAGACTCATTCTCAGAGCACAGCAGGGGCAGGCATCTAGGGAACAGCTTTATCACATCATTCACTACAGCCAGGGGAAGCTGGATTTTTTTCCACCCAAAGGTGAGTTTGGTAGGTGCAGTCATGTCCCGGCTGCATGTTGTCACTGCCAGGTTTTAGCTTTGTGGTATGCCACCACTCCAGGTATGCTGAGGATGTCAGCCCAGCCAGCCTGGGGATGCCTGCAAGGGGGAATGCATTGAGGCAAAGGTAAAAATGCCCTGGGCACTCTCCTGGCTGCTGTGGGGGCCGGTGGAGCCCTCAAACATTACACTGCGATTTTCCCCCCTCTGCCCGGAAACCTGAAAGCGTATTTACAAACGGTCCGGCGCCTTTTCTGCCTGGCTTTGGACAGGCGAGGGCTCGTTTTGAAGGAAGGGAAAGCCGGTAGGAAGAGCGTTTTTTTGAGATTTCCGTTTGGGGATGTTTTGCTGTTTGCTGTGAAAAATTTAAGCCAGAATCAATTTCTTTTGCTCTTACAAGAAGCGCTTACTGCAACCAAAATGTTTGGAGCAGAGCCCCAAACTGTGAATCTGCTCCCAGCAGATACTCCCAAAATTTGAGCCTCTTAAAAGATGTGATGCAGGTGATGTTCATGTTTTGGGTGCCAGAGGGAGGCCACAGCTCCCAGCCTGGCAAATACCAGTTCCCTGCTTGAAGTCTTGTGCTTCCGTCTCTGCTAGTAATTTAAGGAGTCTCAGATGGTCACTGGCACAGGGACTCTGTCATCCTCAGTACTACATCATTTGAACAGTTTCCAGCATATTTTTGGCCAGGCCATGCCATGCCATGCAAGCCAGCTCTCTCAAATAATTTCCAGGCACAAAGAGGGACTGTGCCCAAGAGGCTCTGGTTAGGGACATCCTACTCTGAAGAGAGTTTAACAGTGTAGATACAAACCCCACCATTACAGTTTAGCCTCCATACCTGAGAGTGGTTCCAGGCATGTTTAGTTTTCTAATACAGATATGCTAATCCCACTGAATCCCAGCACCCATCCTCAGGAGTATTGTGATTCCCGGTCTGCGTAGAGCCAATGCCTCTTGCCACCCCTCCTGTAGGGATGCAGAAGCTCTGTGGAGCCCTCATCACTAGGGCTGGCAAGCCCACTGGTGAGAGTCATCTATCCAAATTTAGACAATCACAAAGTAGATGTCTCCAATGAGCTCATCAGTTTTTGGTCCCTTTATAGCTGGTGGCAAGAAACAGAAATGACTCACGCAGCGGTAGACACCTGTCCCAGCACAAGCTGACTCACCTTCAGGAGGTGCCCCTTGCTCTCCACCACCCTGCACGGCTCAGATACTGATCTCCATGGTTTGGATGCTGAAATTCAAGCAGATGTATCCCATTCTCCGGAGCAACATGTCCCAGGATTGATGACTGCTCACATCCTTTCTGTGCAATCTCAGGAACAGGCCTACAGATACCCCATTGACCCCATAACGAGGGCTTAATTTGCCCTTCATGACCCGCTTGGATGAGTTTCACCAATCACACACCCCATATTCGTGCATAAACCTCCCTTTCTCAAGACAAGCTAAAAACTAAGGAGAAAAATATACCAACCAGAAAGTTGAACTAGAAGTGCTACAGAACCTTTCTTAGTTGGTGCAGCTGAAAATAGAGTTGCTTGCACACACAGGCCACTCGTGCTTTAAAAAAAATAATCTTAACTGCCTTGGATGTATTTGTATTTATAGCTGAGAAAACACTGCTTCCCTTGCTGAAAGCCTGTGTAAATGCAACTGTTTGCTCAGGACGTGTGATGGAGAAGCGCGAACGCAGCAGGTGGCTGCAGCGTTGCCAGCACGTAGAGTTCATTCAACCCTCTGCATTCCTCCCGGGATTTCTGCAAGCGGGCAAGATGCCGACCTGAGCGGCAGCAAAGGCGGGCGGGTTGTATCCGACCCTACAGGGGACAGTGCTCACAGAAGAGCCCACAGGTGAACTTTCAAATCCAGGGAAAAGCCAGCCTGAGGCACAGAGGTGGTTGGAAACTCATTCATGAGGCCAGATCTCCTCTGGTTTTAGGCTGAAGTCAAGCTGATGACTGCAGCTGATCTCTGGATACAGATCCGTATCATCCTGCCAGCACAGAGAGGCCAGATTTTCAGATCTGCAGACAAAAATTATGATTACAGCCGAGACCATGCTCATCTGAGTGCTCTGGTGTTTATAGGTAAGTGCTAGCTCTTTCAGTGTTATTGCTGTTGTCATTTTATCAGCTTGCTGCAATCTGCTTTTTTTCTATATTTGACTGTTTATAATTAGCCTGCTGGGTTTGCTATTCTCCCAGTTTCCTTATCTGTTTCCTGACAGTTTTGGAGATGGCTCCATTTTAAATATATACTGTGCTTTAAGAAAAGAAACTCTTCTCCAGCTCTCTTTGAAGCTCAGCACTCTGGGGAGAGTGCCAGTAGACAGGCTTTCGGCTCAAAGAATATGTGTAATAAGGGACAATTAGGTGGCAGCAAACATTTAATTATCAAATGTATTGGTGCTTCTTACACTGCCTGAAGTTAAGCAGGTGCCTTATACACAGGATCCTTCAAATATCAAATGTGAAAAATGTTTCAGAGCAAAACCAAATGAGCTGGTGAATATATTTAGGCTATAAATTAGGCAGAGGTTTTTAGCAAAAGCCTGGAACAGGCTTCACATTGCATTAGCATCTGCAGGGGGACAGCTTCATAGGTTAACACAGGAGACTGCACACCCTGTCCTGTGGTAGAGAGGACTAGCTCCTGCCCGTACCGTGTTTGGGAAACGCCCCAGTCAGATGCCACTGACCCCGAGATACCAGGCTCCTGCTTGTACTGGTGGGGTTGCCCAAACCCACTTCACTTCAATGGAGTGAACTGGCCAAGGCTGAAGCAACCAGAGGTGTCTTACCTTGTCCTGGTCATTGGGGCTGCTCGCCGTCTCTCACTGGGCAGTGGGTAACACACCAATTCCCGAGACCCCTAAACTTGTCTCAGCTGTAAAGAGCCACAGGCTCTCTCATCAGCCTTTACGGATGAAGGGACACACTTCCGTCGGCTTGATGTGTAGGGTGGGATCAAACTTGTTGGAGAAGCCCTGAGGAAATCCCCTGCAATCCTTTCAAAGCCAGTGGGAAAGCAGGCTTGCTTAGGTGCTGTTCATCTGTTGGACATTCTGAACTGTCTGATCCTCTCCGCTGATGGGAGAAATCCCAGCACCTGGATGGAGAGAAGCAAGCCTTTGCCATCACGTGCCATGGATCCACCCCACGTTTTTCAGAGATAAGGCTGACATTGCTCCCAGGGACAAGCCAAGAACGAAAACTGATGTATTCCAGGAAAACAAAAACATGTTCCTGGATACAAAGCAGGAAACAGATTTACAAACTCCTTGCAGCTCCATTACATGCCCAGTCCTGTACACCTCACCACCAGAAAGAGGGGTCAGGCAGACCCCTTGCAGAGGGGCCACAGCACCACCTTGTCTTTGTCCCTCACCAGCCTGCTCACAGAACAGCTTCTGAGCCTGCAATACTGAAGGCAAGCAGGATGCCTCCTGAAAGCTTTACCAAGCGCTAGGTAGGAATCCTCTGCCAAAAAAGGGGACTTCTCCCATTCTCCATCCTCTGTTCTCCCACTCTCTCGGGGGGAGGGAGGGGGTTAACAGAGAGCGTCTGCCGCCCGTTTTAAGTGCCGGCCCAGCCTTAAACGGTGACACTACTCCAGACTCTACCAGAAATGACCACCTGCACCTGGGCTGATCCAGCTTTGTGAAACCTTTGAAAGAAAAAAAGGATTGATTTAAACAGACTGAGCGGTGTTAAGGTTACTTCTTAAAACAGTTTCCCATATGTTTTGTAGTTCATCTGGGAACTTTGGTTTTTGCATCTTGCAAGGAACGGCACATCCCCTGAACAGAGTGACAGGCATTATACTTGCACACCCAGCCTCATACATCTACACTGGCTCCCAGTGCTTCATACTTTAGGAGCTCTGTGTCCCTTTCTGCACTTTCTTTTTCTAGTCTCAGGATGGAGATGTATTTCTTCTGCTTCAGCTCAAGCCAATGGTCTCCTCACTCCTTACAAAACAGCCCCCATGCCTGGGAATCCCAGCTATTTTCACCTGTCCCCCTTCTCTGATTCTGCCGCCTTCATCGTTTCAGGCACAAAACCTGGCCTGAGTGCTCCAACACGGGTGGCAGGTGACAGGAGGGAGGGTGTCAGGGACCACCTCACTGGAGCTCTCCTCCTGCTCTCTTTCATAGATGTCAAAGCTGGAGGCCTCTTTCCAACATGAGGTCTCCTGCGCATTGCGAGCCAGCAAATCGAATCACGTCCAGATCTCGTGTCATTTGGAGGCAGAGCGAGGGTGGGTTTTTCTTCATTAAGTGTCACCTTTGGCTTTAAAAATCCCACTGTGGTGGGGAACACTCACTTACCTCTCTTCTGGTGGAGTATGGCTGCTGCTTCCAACACCTGATCTCCCCTTCAACTTTCCAAACCTCCTTCCCAGGTAGCTTCTTTTCACCCACCTCCTAGGAAAAAAAAAACAAACACAAGCCACTGCCTCACAGGTGGTCTCAAACCTTGCTTATCAGACCCATGTCCAAGTTGTCTGAGGGACTAAGGCCAAAATGTGCTCCGGTTCCAGTGGTGCTCCCTGTGGTGCTGCGCACGCAGCAAAGTCTCTGCTCTGCCTGCTTTCTGCTGGTTCAGATACGCACAGTTCCCAGAGAGCAAAATCCCTTGGAGACGGTGCACAAGGGACACTTGCTCCTGGCTGGAGAGCGCAGCTAAAGCAAGCGTTAATTCCACTTACGGGATGAAATTGGCAGGAGAGCAACTGAATTTTCCGTCCAGCTCTAAAGTGCTCTCAAAGTGATCTAATTTATCACTGCGGCAGCAGCAGCAGCCATTCAAATGCTCTCCCAGCTCTCCAGCTTTGCAATCAGGTGATAAGATGACTTCATGTTAGCAGAGGGGTCCAAGTTCTTTGTCTGTCTCCCGTTCTTGGGTCCTCACCAGGTCTTACAGTTGCACATGACCCTTTCAGCCCCTGCTGTGCTGCTGCACCATAGGCAGCTCTGACAGGCATAGGCTCTGGGCTTCGTCATTGAAGCCACCACACCTGCTTAGAGGAGGCTTCTGTCTGCCCAGGGCGTGTGGCTGTGGGTTTGGCCTTCAAGGAGCAAACTGTACTGGTAGGTTGTGGTGGGCTGTGCTTCTTTTCCTGTGTCCTGCTGAGAGGAGCAAGGGATCTGCCTCTTTCCTTAAAGCCATAAAGATTCATATGTAGAGTCCCTGCCTCAGTCCCTGCGAACAGACAAATCTCATACTAGGGGAGATGGATCTGTCCAGGATGTGCCATACGCTACGCTGCATACAGGAGAGCAGAGACTTTAGGGCACCTGTGGATACAACCAGAAGAGGAGGGGGCATGTGAGGTTGGAACAGGGGATGTACAAGTGTAGGGTCAGGAGGGTGGGGGAGACAAGGACTGGGTGAGGAAGAGGGAGGAGGATTTGAACACTAAAGGCTGGGCTATTTTGTGAGTAGCACATGGACCAAACATCTCAGTCTTTGTTCCTGGGACTCTGCTGGCATCGCTCGCACGCCTTTCAGTGGGAGCAACTGTTCACTAAGTCTAGCTTGGAGTGGGATTTAGCTTATATAACTTTAGATGTGGTTCAGCTGATCAGATGGATGTGTCTGACTACCAAGTGGGATGAATCAACAGGTCCCACTGAATGACACCCAGGACCCTTGAACATACCTTCATTTAGGCAAGCAGAGCTAGATTTAGCTGCTGAAATGTCAGCAGCTAACCTCACTCCAAATGCCTAAGAGTACCTGAGACATCCCCACCATGACAACAGCTGGAAGTCTGAGCTGCAGTGTTCTCTCTGCTTCTGCCAGACTTCTGCTATCCAGTTTATACTGTGAGCTCAGAAGGAACACACAGCTGATAGACAGAACAGGATAGTCCCTCCCGTGGTCATGGGGGACACCAGTAAAAGATACCCATCACATCCACATAACCTCAGGGCACTCTGAGCTATGGAGTGAGGATGTACTGGAAATCCAGTGCATCATTTCCAGCTTTCATCTTGAATTTGCTCATTTTTACCTATATTTCTGCTTACATGTTTTGTGAAGGCAAATAAATGCCAAAAAAAAAAAAAATGGAGAGACGGATGAGCATTTGGAGGCAGAAACCACCAATGTGTCAACGTCTCTCTTAGGAAAGAGGCAACTGGAAGAGATACGGAGGGATGATGAGATACATGCAGACCAAGGGACACATGGCTCTGACTGGAGTCACTAGGGTCCAGGGTACCTCATCAACCCTCCCCATCTTCTGAACAACCTCCAACACACACACACAGTTTCTTACCCAGAAGTAAGCCTGAGTGTGATTGAAATAACAGCATCCCTGCAGCCCAAGTGGCAACTGGCTTTTCCTAAGCATTGAGCTCAGAAAAAAAGATGAGATACAGAGACTACAGCCCTCTGGAGAAGTCTCGAGAAGAACAAATCAGTGCTTCTGCCAGAGGCTACAGCAGAGATGAAGCTCCGGCACAGCCATGCTGCTCACACACAGACCATTGAAAACCTGCGTAAGTTTAACCATTGGATCGTACCCTCATACCCTCTATGCAGAGCCCAAGACCAAATGCTGTAAGCCATCACGGTCTTCCTAACTAGCAGGTAGTATGTGTGGTTACCAGCGTGGGGCTCACACAACCTAAGATCAATCAACAGAGCAGATGTGCACATCTGTCCCCAGTGCTGGGATCCCTTCATTGTATGGCGCTTCACCTTGGGATGGCAGGACTCAATGCCCCCTGCATATCTCTGTTGACTGTCACAGATGTGCAGGGCACAGATGGGGATGCCTCTTCAGTGGACAACTGCGAGTGAAGATATAAACCCACTCTTTCTGCATGCTCCATCACCTTGAGCTATGTACACAACACCTGCAAGTCAACTATGCAAAGATAAGCCTAACTCAATCATCAGCCAGAGCTTTAGCGTAATTATGAGCTGTTTAAGCCTCAGGTTCAGGCTTCAGTAACAGATTTTGAGGGAAGTAACAGTATATAACAACATGACTATTAATGCACTGTACTTAGCATATGCAAAGGACCTCGTTTCAGGTAGCTACCTACAGCACCTTGTGACAATGAGAACCTGTGCGACTGGATATCTTCTACTAAAAGGACAGTATGTCTCTTATTTATGTACCGCAAGTTTCAATTTAGCCTACCTCAGAAGAGACCCAAGGGATGGAGAACAGTTTGCTGCCCTCAGGAAACCAAGAAGTACCCTTTTGCACTGGTATGAGACATAAGCTCAGTGTGTGGGCAGCTCTGCATTTACCAAAGGCCATGCATGCTGATAAAACACCTGAGAACAGGCCCCATGCTCGGAGAGAAATGTCTTTTAGAGCAGTTTCTGACACATGTGTAACTCCCTCAAACAGTGTTTTGTGCCCTCTGGACACATGGGCCAAAACTCCCAGTCTAATTTCTCCTCTGACAAGAAATAGACAGAGAGGGAGACACTGCTGTGATAAATCACCGCTTCAGTGAGGTCTCTGTCACTGCCACACACGATGTCCTCATAAGCAAACTAAAGGAACAAGATCCAGCCAAAGGCAACACCATTTTACAAGGTCTTCTGGATGCCTGTAACAAGGTTAACCTGTCAGGGTAAGTTCAGTGGCATCAGCTCTGCTCTTCCGTTAAGACCCGAGACACAAACTGCAGCTTCTCCACAAAGATTAACAGAAATATAAGAAATATGGCATCTCCCTCAGGAATGCAAGAAATAGCTCTGCTGCAAGACAACAGCAAAATATCCAGAGACAATGACCAGAGGCTTCTAATTATCCTAGTCTATAATAATTAATTAGAATGAGGAAGTACATACGCGATATGAAAATGAAGGGGTGCATTGAGGGGGATTTACCAGGGGATCTTCCCCAGCTGTGGACAGGGACAACAGAGGGAAGTCTTCTCCCAGCTAAACCATGCCTGGGAAAGGAGGAGTCCAGTCTCCAGTGGGAAGATGGGCAGGGAAGGACCAGGCTGGTGTTACTCACTCGTGACTCAGCCACACTGACAATAAAAAAAAAAAACCAACGTGACAAAAGCTGCAAGTCAAAGAAAAAGGGGGAGTTGTGGGGATTTTGTTCAGAGAACTGAGGAGACAGTCTTCAGGGGACCAAAACCCACCACGAAGAAGATGAGAAGCTTGAATATGTTTAGATGTCAGCCCCAGAGCAGGGCTGGAGAAAGGGCCACCAAGCTGTATTTCTATGACGTGAACTAATTAAAACCCAACATGGAAGTAAAGGTGTTAAGGCAGTTTCCTCATTTCAGAGCCCCGCAGCAGATAGAGAATGCGCGGATGCCTTCTGAAGGCCACAAGCACCATACTGACATTGCACAAGGGGTGCTTCCATCTGACACAAGGAAATTGGAGGAACACGCATGTAGCAATGACAAAAGGAGCTTGCTGCCATCACCAATGCCCCCATGTGAGGCCAGCTCAAAGTTATGGCGCACGATTCAAGAAAGTAACTGTGACACCACAGGAGAACTCTGGAAGGTGGAGGAGACAACCAGGCAGGACCACTTTCTGTGTGTCCTGTTTCTTGCGCTCTTCTCTGGGGAGTGGGGAGGAGGAGAGAAAGAGGAAGGCCTTATTCAACACATCTTGAAAGTCCGCACAAAGGGAATCCTCTATTTGAACATCTGTGGTCAAAGAAAAGTGCAGGCTGGCCTCAAAAGTAACATGTGGAAATACAGAACTGAGAAATACTGACCTTTGCCGAGTCCAGTGCTCTTCTCCCATCTTCTGCTTCCTCAAGCTGTTTTCTGTATTGCAGTAGCTGGGTAAGAGCTATGTGGATAATACCTTCTCTGTACTGGCAGTTTCCAAATCTCTTATTTCCTGCTAAATTGCATCATCAGTGATTTCTTCACCTTACACTTCCTCAGTTTTTTCCTCCCAATTTTTGCCTCTTGCTGCACACAATGTTGCTTTTGCCCATCCCCGTCAAACACCCATTATCAGCAAAGGCAGAGATCTCCTGCTCAGCAGCAGGAGGCGGGAAGAGCATCCCAAGCACTGAGGGCTGGCCCTGTGTAGCAGGGAGAGGATGGCGATTACCATACTCTTAAGCACAAAGAAGGCCACCCAGGCCAGGATAGCACCAGACGGCTGGGGCATCTTTTAGCAGCGATGCATTCCTCATTCTTATCCATGTGCCATTCGCAGCAAGAGCAGGGCATAATGAAACCCCACGTGAAAGACTGTAAGAGCAGCTATGCTGGTGCAGAGGAAGATGACATCTCCCGCCAGGGTTTCTCCACCTCTCACAGGGACGAGGAGTAAGCTATCCCCACACCACCATCCCAAGACCTGCAACAACCCATATAATGCAGGGTGGGTGCAGCTGCCAAGCCTCCCCCCCGCCCCAGCCTGGAGGGGTGACCCTACCCTTGCACCCCCAGACAGGGCTTCAGAAGGGTCTGGGGGGAGTCCAGCCACCCCCTCTTACTGCTGCTCTGCTACCCACCAGCCCACTTCTTCCCCTTCTGCCCCCATGCTCACTTTACTGGTCGCTTCCCCAAGTTTCTCACCTCCCTCTCCTTAGCCAGGTTCACCCAATTTCCATCGTTCTCTTCTGCAGTCTCCCTGTTCCTCCCATGCTCTCATGTGCATTTCTTCTTCTCTCCTATTGCCATCTCTCCTCAGGCCCTCTGTCTGTCCACACTCCCCTTCTCCTGCAGACAGAGAGCTGGTGCCCCACATCCACCCTGAGAGAGATCTCCCCCCAGATGCTCATCCCCATGAGACACACCAGCCTTTCTCTATGCAGAAGCAGGGGAAAGCTGAGGAAAGGGGGTCCCTTACCCTCTCGCTAGCACCTCTCTCCACCCACCACTCCTCCTTCAGCTCTGTGGCTGAGATGGTTGCTGCCAGAGACCCCTGACAATGGAAAGAGATGAGCATTGGAGCAGAAGCCATGCTGTGCCTTTCCTCGGGCACAAAGGTGGGACACAAAGACCACAGAGAAGGCTTTTTTTCAGCAACAACGCATGGGAGAGATGCGGTGAGAGGGGGGCTGGAGCATGAGAGCTCAGAACTGAAGATTTCACTGAGGTCCTCCACTAGAAATGTATTCATCTCATGGTGATTCCTCATTTATAATTACACTGAGACCTCGCAGTTCACTGGGCTTACAGCAGTACTGCTGGTGCTCCATTGCTCAGTCACGTGATGCCCAGGCAAGTGCCCTATGGAAATTCATCAAATCTCACTAAAGCTTTTATCATTCAAGACTGCAATTTCAACAAGAAAAGAGAATACATGGTGGATGTTGAAGGACAACTACGCTATCATCGGAGATGAGCCGTGGAGCATCCAGCCTTTGTGAAGTTTTCCCACGTGGTACAGATGAGCCTGGATTTTTTGTGGACCTTTGCTGCCCTAAACCTTGTACAATGGCTTCATCTATCCAGACTAAATAAAACAGGTGCAGCCCACCCTGGCTTTGATGGGGAAAGAGAGAGGTCCTCCTCTTTATTCTGGAAAAACAATGACATAAGACTGCCAAGGTCCTGGAACAGAGACACCATGCGACAATTTACACATTACATACAATATGAGCTAATGTAGAGATTGCTGCCTTGACCTCACTGGCCACACAATGATGACTTCAAATGTCCTCACATGTGTAAGAGCGTGTAATCATGCTTTTTATATACACCATCACACACACCATTTCTCAGCAGCACCCCAACATACAAACCCATTTTCTCCCTTTATCAACTTGCAGTATAGAGGTGAAAAAGGCTCCTGAGCCCAGGTGCAGAGTTTGGGGCACCCCCACGTGAGCCTGATCAGGGGCATTAATGCCCCTTGGTGCCCTGAGGGCCTGGGCACAGACACACGCTTTTCGAAAAGGACGGTCGCACATAAATGCCTCTCAAAGGAAGGCAATGGCAAACATGCATGTCCCTTCTACACATGGCTAATGGTTTTCTGCATCGTTATACTTTTTTTGTGATGTATTGTGAAGCATAGCTCATCAAACACTTTATGTCGATAATTTTCAAAAGCCCTGTCTGGCATTCACTGTAATGAAAGGCAGGATGTATCTGCTTAAACCTATTGAAACATTTAATCACAGATTGGCTTGTCTGAGAAACAGTATGCAAACTGGAGAAAATGTTCAGATATCTATACCTCTGTGTATGACAGGACTGAAACTGAAGTTGGGCATGCATACTTCATTTTGCCCCTAAATTTGTAATTTTAAACCCAGGCAATTTTCATCCCTGTTCTGGGGCTGGCTACATAATCCAGACCTAGAGAAGCTTCCCAAGTCACTCTTAAATCAGGCATTTATCATGGTTCATCTGAAGCAGTTATTTCAGAGAGACACCCCAGGGAGGGATTCAATTGGCTGTTTATAGATGCTTAAAATACAGCCACCTGCATTTCATCCAGGCACCCAAAGCTTCCTTTACTGTCAGTGGAGGTAATGGGTGCAGGTCATGTCATCCTAAAGTAGGCATCTAAAATAGCTTAAATGAATCTTAAATGAACTCCATTCCCAAAAGTAATTTAAAGATGCAAAAAGATAGCAAATGTATTGCTTCCTTTAGGATATGTTCTCCTGATAGATTCCCCTTCTTGTTAAATGTCTGAATCATATTTTGAGCTTGAAATTGCTTTAAATCTTTCATCCCTGAGTCTTAGTACATCTCTGCCTGTTATGTTTAATATTCCTCCACTCATATTCTTTGCTAGGTACATAAATGGTGCATGCAGTCAAGTAACTTTCCAACCTTTCCCTTGCATTCCCTCCTTTCTTTTTCATGTGAAATCCTACAGAGGCAACAGTGCCTGAAAGCTAATGTTCTTCTAATACACTGTTTCTTAGCTTTTTTATTTGTTGTCTTTGGAAAAGCCAACATTGGACACGTAAAAGAAGGAGCTCTGGTCTCCACTGCTTGGAAATTTTGCTAGCCACTAGTATTTGAACTGATTGGCCACCAAAAGAAAAAGGCTGCTGCAAACCTTACAGCGTAGAGGCAGAAGGCCAGAGAACATCTTTCTTTGTGCAAGAAAAGGATTTAATCATGGAATCATTATGGTTGGAAGAGACCTCAAAGATCATCAAGTCCAACCGCATACCCGATGCCACCATGACCGCTAACCCCACTAAACCATGTCTTGAAGCGCCACATCTAAACAGTTTTTGAACACCTCCAGGGATGGTGAGTCCACCACCTCCCTGGGGACCCCATTCCAACGCCTAACGACTCTTACAGTGAAGAAGTTCTTTCTAATGTCCAGCCTGAACCTCCCCGGCGCAACTTGAGACTGTTTCCTCTTGTCCTAGACCATTTCCTCTTGTCTTAAATAATGGATTTGAAGCAGGGGAGGCATAGGGAACTTCTTGCACAAGCACGGGTCTACACCCTAAGCAAGCGTAAAGTCTTCTGTGCCATCTCGCCTCAGCATCTCCAGGCACTTTGTATGCCCATCAGTCTGGTGACACTTTCAGATTTTTTGGTCTCTGCCCTTGGCTTGCTCTGAGGCAGCACTTTAAATTACAACTCCAAGGCATGTGCATTCAGCAACAAATCATGCTGTTTATTATGACACCTGGAAACAGCTGGAATGTTCCTATTCAAAGTTCTAAATGGTGCCTTTTTTTTTTTTTAACTCCACAAAAGGAGGATTACCACAGAGCAATACTTTCTGTAAGTTTTGATCCACACCAAAAAATTATCTGAATGAAAATCATTGTGCAGCTTTGGAGGAAGCAGACCCTGAGGTCACTGCAAGATTAGCAATCTCAAATCATCCCACCAGCCTGAGAAAAGCTGCCTCCCTCCAAAGAGTCGTACAGCTCCTGCAGCACTAGGAAGTACCACTGAAATAGCAGCCCAGCCCAGACGCAAACCTAACTTTGTGTCTTTAAAAACCCATGTGTGAAGAGGAATCAGATGTGAGGAATGTGGAAGGGTTTGGAGGAGAGACAGCAGGATGTCAGACCTTCTGAGAAGCAGGTTGCCATGGAGACCGGCTCATTTAACCCAATAAGGGTCAGGCAACCCTTCATGTTCAAGCTAATTTAATTAAAGAGGTGGGAAGGACTAACAAAATAAATTGGGAGAGACTTCACTTCAGGATGCTGTTCCTCAGGCTAGGCAGGATTCATGATGCCAGGCTTTGGTTGGACATCTCAAGCATCACAGGGTCATTTTAACCAAAGCTGGCCTCTGGAAAGGAACGAATTGGAGAGGAAAGACCAGATGCAGAGGACACCCTGGGGGGGATGGGGGGAGATGGCATTTGCAGTGCCTCTCGTCCCTCCACCCAGCTGCCACAGGCACTTCTCTCCTAGGATGAGGGAGCTTCCAGCTGCACTAGATGCTCTTCTTGATGGGCTCCTTGCCTGAGCCATTGGTAATGTGGCTTTATCTCCCTTCTGAATTTGAAATGTGGATAAAGCAAAGCTGGCAAGGTAATTATTCCTCACTGTCAAACATTCCTCTTGGTTTGCTGTCTGCAGACAGCTGGAGAGTGATGAATCCCTTTGTGTTTGCAGCAGCCTTGGACTTCCTCCAGGAAAAGGTGCAAACAGGCAGGGAAGTTTTGCATTAACATGCCCCATCGGCATAGATTTCACTGTTACTGCATCTAAGCTGGAGAAAGGGGCTCATCTGAACAGAGAGGGCAGCTAGGGCATAAGTGTGAAGACAGCTCGGTGCTGAAAATTCAAATCTTCAGCACAGAGAGCTGATGTCAGACTCTCAGAAGACATTGCCAGGCACCCAAAAAATGCTGTGCCCTGTTGAAAGCCTGGTCCTTAATGGCATGACTTTGACAGCTTTCTCTGCTATAGCAGGGTCACTGGGAGCTTTACGTGTTACCACTGACCACTCCGTCCTGGCACATTGCCTGCAGCTCATCCATCTGAAGGTGTGCTCCCCATAGAAAGGTTAGAGCTGCCATCTGCTCCTTCCCTCCCCTCCTCTCTCTTTGCATCTCTGACCCCAATACCTCTTTCGGCTCTAGTCCCTACAGTAACACACAAACCCAGAAAGGCTGAGGTTGACAGGGCGGTGCTGTGCCGCAGGCTCAGGCATGGTCAAACAGTCTCCAGTGCCACAGTGGGAGGATCACCAGAGCATCTCACTACTGTTTATGGTCTCTGTCCCTCTGTTGATGGCCAGATGGCACAAGGGGATACTGTGTTCTTGGATGAAAACACACACACCCCTCCAGTCAGCTGACCTCTCAGCATCTTTAAACCATCACTAACTGGAAACCACTCACCGAATTAGTAGCTGAGGCCAATGTGAGCCAGTCCTCCTCTCTGCCTTCCCCCCCCCCCCCCCCCCAATATAGACGTCAGCTTCAGGCAGAAATAAACCTGCACCCTCAACTCCAAAAGCAGCCCTGGGCCACCCACACAGATAGAGACACATTTTTAAGGCAGAAAAATCCCATCCAGTACATACCTCTTCCCATTCATCAACCACAGGTTCTGGTTTATTGCTTAGTCCAGTCTTTTGACAGCTCAGGACCTGTTTCTGTGGCAGGAAAGGCTCTTTGTTTTTTCTGTTAAAAAAAGATCTTTTTCCCTTTTCTGAACCTTGTCCAAATTCATTCACTGGCCCTCTGCCTCTCTTCTGAATGACTCCATGAGAGTCGTTGAGTCTCAGCATTATTATATTTTATTCATACAGCACAATAAATGTACGTGGCGCTTTTCAACACACATCAAACAGCAAGGTCCATTTTCTGATGAGTGTACAATTTGATTCAGAAAAACACTGTATATAAAACACAACAACCTCCTGGCCTGGATAAGCCAAACTCTACTGGTGAGGAGAGTGAAGGCTCTTTGCTCTATTTCCTCAATCCCTAAAATTGAAACAAACAGAAGAAATCCCTGTCTGTAGACAAACATTTTATTTCGAATGGCGCCTGGTGCCAGCACCCCCTGGAGTGGTTCAGATTTACACTGATGTATTTCTCTGCCAGGCACGTCTTTCAGGTCCTGATGGGTACATTGGTCCTCACAAGCAGCAGCGACTCAGGGGTCCTACTCCAAAAGTTTTCACCATCCAGACCACATCAGGTACCCAGACAGCAGCCACCACCAGGAGAAAGCAGCGGAGCACAGGCAGGGAAAGGGAAGTTAAAAAAAAAAAAAAGCAACCAGGAGAAAGGACAGCTGCTTTTCTTGGTCAAAACTGTTAAAACCCACCATGTAGGAAGGGCTGAACACTCTGGGACAACTTCAGCAAAGCACAGAGCACCAAGGTGGGGAGTCCCTTGAGAGGGAAATGGTGAAAGAGAGGCCAAAAGTAGCTCTCTGAGTACCCGAGTGCGCTCTGCTGTATGCCCAGCAAAGCACAGTACATTAATTAATTAGTGAATTGGATAATTTTGGAATCAGTCTAAGAATATCTAGTTGATATTGCTGACAACTAATTAGTTGTCAGCATCTCACAAGTTTTCCAAAGACTGCTTTGTCTGTGCACAGCTACACTTATCTAAACAAAGAATGGTGAGTAAACGCAAGGCTCAGCTAAACAAATAAGAAACACAGTGCCTAAAGGCGTTTTGTGCTTCCCCACAGGTGCACTAGATGAGCTTAATCCAAAGCCTTTTCCTCCCTCAAGCTGGTGAAAATCTCTCCCAGGGTTTCAGAAAACTTTAACGCTAACCTGACCTCAGCACTGCTCTGAAAGCACAAGGTGGCAGGAGCCAACTGGTGAGATGGCTGTGGCGTGTGTCCCCTTGGCTATAACAAAAGCCGCGGTGTCAGTGCGGTTTGCACCGTCGGTAAGATGTTAATGCCATGCAGCATCGCAGAGGTGACAACGTTACAGCAGCCCTGGGATTGCCTGGCAAGGAATCATGGCAATTGTTCATTTCTGTGCCACACTGAATATATTCTCAGAGGTTAAAATAATAAGCCTAAATCCACTTAAATTTTCTAAAATATTTTTGGGCTGGGGAATGCCATACTTTTCAAATCATAGGGTTCAAATGATCTCGAATAGCTAGGCAGATGGGGTTTTGTTTGGGTTTTTTTTACAAGGTAACCCAGTGAAGAAAGTTCAAAGATCCCCCATGGCACAGAGGATTCACACTGTTTAGGGAAACAGGCTACTGCCCCAGGCAGCGAAAGCACAGGGGCTTTTAATGTTTTTAAAAGGACATCAGTGATTGATGACTGAGTGTTACCTATAGAGGAGCAATCCTCAGGCCATCACATACCAAAAGGTTATTATAAGGCTGTTGGCACAAGGCACACGAACACACTACAGTGACCTGCCAGAGCAAGATGTTCCAAGCACAAGTGTTCCTTGGACATGACTCAGCTGCTGCATCGTGAGATTACCTGCATGCTTTAGGGCCTCAGGTACCCCAGGTTGGGTTCAGTCCTGCACACCTCACCCAAGTGCACCAGGGCATTTCATGGAGCTCCTCATGGGGGCTGGCTCCACCCCCCCTCTCCCAGAGGCAGAGCCTACAGACCTTCCTCCATTACACACATCTCCAGCTGGGACACAAGACCCCAGCTCAGTCACTTGGCTGTAAGAGACACTCTCCCAGAAACAGACCTCTCCTAGGGAGTTTTAGTGAACAAAATCAGAATATAAGCACACTTAGGAACCAGTTTGGTTGCTAAGGGACATTCATGCAAAGCTCGACTGGGAAAACCTCACCTCCTCCCAGGCAAGCAAGGGTACTGCTCACTGGTCAGCCACCCTCCCACCCACCAGGAAAGATGCACCCAACCTTTTGCCCAAGGCAGGGAAGGGAAGGGAAGGGGCC
>NW_009595167.1:48496-49840 GCF_000690535.1 Cariama cristata | reverse complement strand
GAGAATATCAGAGCAGACCTGAGGCAGGTTTCAGCGTCAGCCACAGCCCAGGGATCACCAAACAAGTCCAGTTCGGTCCAAGAAGTCAGATAAGGAAGATCAGCAAGGTGCATGTCCCGACAGGTATGCAGAGGTCAAGCACAGACCAAGGACAAGCATCTGGACCTCAATGCAGCTCCTCAGCAAAGGGCAGGAGCTCTTTCTCACAGCTTATCTATTTTCCCAGCAAGCTGACCCAAGGTTACCCAGCTGTGTCATATTAGAGCTCGCCTTGAACCCAGGCAGCCAAGCCCCTGGGGTGAGGGTGAGGGGTGAGGGTGAGGGTGAGGGTGAGGGTGAGGGTGAGGGTGAGGGTGAGGGTGAGGGTGAGGGTGAGGGTTCAGTGCACTCAGGGCACTCAGGGCTCTGACACCACAGCTGGATCTGCATGTGAAAATAAAATTAGTGCATCACTACCACACACAATTTCAATCCCGTTGTGCAAACCAGCAGCCCCAGTCTGACACCAAGCTCCTGCGCTGTCCTGCCACTCACAGATCGTAGCCAGGCAGGCAGTTTAGCTTGCCACATACATCATGCAGCCTATAGGGCTCCTTCT
Source organism: Cariama cristata (assembly GCF_000690535.1). Taxonomy (NCBI): domain Eukaryota; kingdom Metazoa; phylum Chordata; class Aves; order Cariamiformes; family Cariamidae; genus Cariama; species Cariama cristata. The sequence goes on along the minus strand of NW_009595167.1, from coordinate 49,242 downwards.
GACTTGTTGCCAATTAAAAATGCTTCACGCCTGCTGTACTGTGCAACCTATCAACACTGCAGTGCCCCTGCCTGCAAGGTATCCCCCGTTTTTTTGGAGACCTGCAGGAAACTCGCATATTGAAACGGTGACTCCAAAGAGGGCTGCACGGCTGCTCTGTCAGCTCATCCCGAGTGCCAGGGTGGCTACTGCCCACACAGAACAGCTCCACGGGCACCCATGGGCACCCAGTGCTATCACATTTGGGCAGTGCTGTGCTAGGCAGAGGCCACTGAGGAACAGATCCAGTAAAAAGAGCCCAGATGGAGTCACAAGGATCCCTCCCCAGTCTTCACAAGTCTCACGGGGAACGTCCCAGTGAAGGCATGTTCTCGCTACATCCACAGACAGGAATTAGCAGCTCTTCCTGGTAGTGGTGTGAAATGGGGTGAGAGCTGATGGCAGCAAGTATCTGAACCTTAAACTCTGTCTGTTCATCTGGCTACCTGGCCCTATGCCACCATCCAGAAGGAAAACTACTTGGACTCCTTGGGGCTGAGACCAGAGTGGAGGTCCCCGTGTCACCATGGTGGCCGTGAATCGGTGCCATCTGCTGCTACCTGGCCGTGGGACTGTGGTGCTCTCAGCGCTCCAGCAGACTGAGAGTTTGAACATATACTGCCAAATTAGTTACAGAAATGTAATCACATCTATACACCAGAGAGACTGCTAACGGCTGACGAGTATGGGGGAGGGGGGGCACGGGG
>NW_009595167.1:1660-48465 GCF_000690535.1 Cariama cristata | reverse complement strand
ATGCAGATGGACTGGGACAGATCTTTAAAGCAGTTCAGCGTTAATTGTTGGGAGAACTCCCCAGCTGATCCTTTCACTAGTGCTGGGTTTAAGCTATCTAATGGAGGGGGGCAGTTAGAGGAGTTCATCTTCAACAATTGCCACTTCACATCCTGCTTTCTTACTTGAGGAGGAGAAAGTATTTCATTATCTCTGTTATCAAGAAACATCTTCCTGCTGCTTTTAAAATGCAGAACAGGAATACCTGTTACAATGCCTGGCTTTCCTCCGCTGAGACTGCCAAGTTAACTGCTTCCATGTGGGAGTGAGTCTGTGCCAGCGCTCCTATTCCTGTTATTCCTGGTAGAAATAAATAAATAATCTCCCTTAATTCCTCCAGACAGACAGCTGCTTCACAGAACTATCAAGCTGTCACTCTCAGCAGAGGCTTCCAAAAGGGACAAAGTCAAGTGGCAACATGCAGCCCCTGATACATTTTTGAGGCCAAACAGCACTGTTCAGCCAGCCAGCCTGGGCTCCCAGGCCGGAGACAGGGACGCTCCCCATGGAAATCCTTTGTCCTTTCTACAGCCCTGGGCTTAAATTATGATGTATTAGTGACAGGTCATGCTAGATGGAAGCCTGTGCAGGAAGAAGGTTCACAGTGAGAACTGGAGCCTACGTGGACCACGGATTGACTTCTTTCCCATGCAACCACCGTGTGTATCTCCACCCTCTTACTGCCACTGCACCACGACCGTAGGAGCTTGTGGTGGGCTATGTGTCTGTGTGTTGGTGCACTACACCACATCCATTCAAGAAGCGCTTGACCTCAGCAAAAGAAAGAGTCATAAATAGTCAAACTGTGTCTCGGCTCTCCTTGCATGATCCTCTGTTAATAGACTTTGCACCTTGGCATCTGTTTGCAACGCCGAACCTCATGAAAAGCAGGGAGGGGAGCAGATGAGTAGCATCTGTTGACCTGAGGATCCAGGCTATTAGGAAACGAGACAGTGTTTAACATATCGGAGAAAAAAGTGTGGGGGAAGCTCTGTGCAGCAGGATCACGCCCAGGCGCACGTGCACACGCACGCACATACTCAGATGTTTTATAGGGCAGCGGAATCAGCATTCGCTTTACAACTGACCTGGATTGCTAATGCAATGAAGCCGAGGCCCCAGGCACTGCTGAGAGGGCATGGTAACCAGCGCACTCTCGGGGCGATGCACACTCACGTCAGTCCCGTGTCTGCTCCCGTGTGTGATCTGAATGGGGTCAGACATCAGGTTTGGTGGATTTTCCACAGCTGGCCAAGTCCTTTAGAAAGCAGCTTTAGGAAAGAGAAAGGAAACAGGATCCAAAAAGTGACTCATGAGGAGGAATTAGTAACTCGTTAGCTCTGGGGTTTCAGCGAAGAGTTTACTGGTCCTCTGGACTGGGGCAACATGCAGCTCATACTAATCCAGCCTCTTTCAAGTGGCAAGGGAAACCACCAAGAAGAGAGAAAAAAAAACCTTTCTGGATGGATTGACTCCCACCCAAGGGTGGAAGCTGCACCGCTGGGAAAGCAGAAAGAGATGAGGTGTCCCACTTTAGAGGTTTGGTGGGAGTTGTGATTGACCGAGACACTCTGAGAGGAGGAATCAATCCTTCTCTTTTACAGTATCTCATGCTCAGATGTACTATGGCAGAGCATGCTCCACCAGCTTGGAGCATGAATTTTGAAATAAACCCTTTTTTTTTAAATTTTAGACACAGTTTGTTGCTGATGCTGTTGCAATACCACAAGTCCATATTCTCCAGAATTTCTAATGGACTCTGAACCATGAGATTCAAGTCAACAAGGCAAGTTGTTGTGGTTATTGCTCTGATACCATGGTTTCGGCCGAACACACTGTGCTCAGAGCTAGGCGTAAATATCACTTGAGGCCAGGTTAGTAACAGCCCAGTTGAGCTTTTGTTAGAAGTGCTGGGATACCACAGGAGATGCACTGTACACCTTCTGAGATCACTGCAGGCCAGGCAGGATACTCCAGAGCATCTCAGCACCAAAAGCTTTAGTGTGAGGAGCTGAGCCCCAGACATCAATGTTTCTTTGCACAAATTGTACCCCAAGGTCTATGCATATTATTGACAAGGGGTGGGCATCAGCTGCAGACTCCAGAGCCTTCCACTTAGTGGATTGCACAATTGAGCCAAGAGGGACCATTGCATGTAACACAGATGCAAAAGAAGACACGTCTGTCTAGTGTCTGGCACTGTGAGCGAGGCCACCTCCTTCCAGCAGCTTGTCCAGAAGGTCTCTGGGAAGTTCTGTCCATACTGACCTTGGGATGTCTTGGATACCGAGATTATTTCAAGTGGCTCTGAATGCTTTAGCTAAAGAAACTCAGTCAGGCCCTGAATCCTCACCAGTGGCCAAAAGTCAAGTCAGGCCAAACCAGACATTGCATTTTTTGGGCTGAATCACCCTCCAGACTCCAGCAGCCACATTGACTGTGTCTCCATTGACTGCAGTAGGGTGTTTGGACACCCAGCACACACCTGGACAACCTCAGCTGGGTGAGTCATTATAGGTTTCCTCATCTGCAAACTGAACGTCTCTGCAGAGCTCCCAGTTCTGAAGGAAATTTAAGGCATCTACATTTATGTTGTCTGCTCTTAGCAAGATGAATCCCTCCTCCGATGCAAAATGCAAGAGCCTTCACCTCTCTGCACATATCTGCTGTATTTTTCATAAGCAGTCAGAGGAATAAAATGGGAATGAGTCACGAAGAAACTTCTTCCTGTAACAGTGACACATGAGCAGGGAGATGCACACTATTCAGCTTAGTTACTGGCACGGCAATGTCAAAAAAAAAAGCAGCCAACCACACAAGCCAGTGTGAAAGGTTTTTATGACCTTCACCAAGCAAAGGTTCATGGAAGAACTTCTACAGCATCCGCTGCTGGCTCAGCAGTAGGATGCTCCATGCTATGAAGCTCTCCTGACTCCACCCATCTGCCCCAAAGGTGGTAATTATTTCTTTCTGCAGAGATATCCTCTATGTTGCTGAAAACAGCTCTCAGCTATTCGGGATTTGCTTACTGGTATCTTTATCAGGCTTTCAAGACCTTCAGCTCTTCCAAGGGTCTGAGAGTCTCACCTGTATTCCTGACCCCCAGTTACATCCATGCAGAAATTGTGTGTATTTTGGGGGATGTAACAAATAATAGCTGCCTGTAGCTATTCACCTTTTGCTGCCCAGACATGAAATCGCACCAGATTACATAAAATAGTAAAATCATACAGAAAGAGCATAAGAAAGATACATCTTCATGTTAAATCCAATCTAATTCTGTATTTGGTGATCTGCTTTAGTTTTGCAAGTTGCTGTGATTCAGTGTCCACTAGCCAGATCTAGGCAGATATGAGAGATGGTTCTGTGTCGTGGCACTGTGGGACTGCCTTTTCCAGTGCCCTGTTTTATCTGCATTTTAGTATATCAAAGATTTTTCATCCTTTTATAACAAAGCTGTTTGCTTTGCTGGCTGAATTCACCAGGAGGAGGGATGGAGAAGTTTAAACTACTGAGCTTTCACTTGACTTCAGTGTTTCTGAGCCCAGAGAGGGATTTCTCACAGGCTGGTATAGGCAATGTTTCTCTTGGGTTTTAGTTCACTCAGTCTGGCTGCTGCTAAAGTTGGACATCAGCCTTCAGTCCCAAACAGGAGAAGGAGTAGAGTTCTACCTCTGAGTAGTTTTAGCAACAGTTTTACTGGGTTTTTTATCTATCCAGTGGTTTGTTTACTGCATACAAACTTGCAAAGCTTTCCCTTGTAATGTTTTTATAGCCAGCCCAAAGCTCCCTGATGTGTTTGTAATGAGCCCCATGTATGTATAATTTAGGATATGTTTAATCTCTCTGCCTCTGTAATAAAAAATTTACTGTTTTGGTTGGTTTGGGGCTTTTTCTAAAATACAATTTTTGTTTTTTCCAGGCTGACCCAAGATCCCATGGGGCTGAGTCAGACTGCTCCAGTAGGGATAGGGAGTAATTGATGTACCAGAGATGATGACCTTTGTTGGGCTAAGACTGCATCTCTCTGTTATTCCTTTTTTATTTTTTTGCTTGAAGTTCTATCTGCATGTGGTTTGTTTGCATCCAGCCTGAGACGGATGGTGCACAGATTTAATGAGGTCGTGTTTTCCCACCAGTTCCATTTGTAGCCATTTAATGTTCAGCTCTGAGTAGTAGATTGAGTTAAAGGCTATTTAAAAGTCTATGATGCAGACAAGAATTCTGCCCAATTTTTATCCTTTTACATATTTGCTAATAAGCATCTCCAGAGTGAAGGTGAAGCCCGTGGTTCACTTCTTGGAGAAGAAGCCAATTTGGTACTCCTGGATTATGCTGTCGCTGCTGAGATACTCTGAGATCCTGCTCCTGATATGCAGAGCAGGTACATATCCTGCACAAGGGTAAAAACATCATCATGGTAGTGTTAATGCTTTGAAAATGCAGGCAAACCTGCTGTTCTGCTGAAGCAGAAACATTTTACGGAGACACTGAGAATGGGATGAGCATCAGTGAAGAAGGTTTTTACACTGGTCATTACGCACAGGGAAAGCCTAGGCTCAGGTTCCATCTTGCCAGATCTGAGATGAAAATTTCTGCTTGGTCTCTTGCACAGGATGCAATTCCCTGACTAAATGGAGGTGTCAGGAGCTATTATGTACTTGTCCTGGTAATTGCACAAAGGGATCTTCGAGCCAGGAGGCAGCTCCATTCAGATGAGTTTGGAGATGTCTGCATCTCCAGCATGTCAACCTGCATCAGCTGTTTTGTAACCTTAAGAGCATTCTGTGGCTACCCTTGGAAATCACCTAGGAAAATTAATTCCACATAGGCCTGGAGGCATAGCCTATATGTGTGCTGTGCTGTTCCCCCAAGCACTAAGCAGTGATGGACAATACGTACCTGAAAATCTGCATGCTTCCCCGAGTTAGTACCTTTGCTGTTGAAACCGTGGCTGTGGCAGACACCATCTGCCCTCTGAGGTTTGCACCATGGGCCCTAGTCTCTCTGTTTTTCTGGGCACAGTCCAGCCTCATCTACTGTTTCGTCATGGCAAAAGCATACCAAAAGTCAACAGCTCCCAACCCATGCACAGCTCTCCACCTCAAAGCTAACAGCAGGCTTAGGTCTGCAGGCAATACACCCAGCTCCACACCATAATGCCCAGTTGTACAATACTCAAGCCATACACGCTCTTCATCCTTCATACGGTTCATGAAAAATCGCACCTACAAATACCCCATGCACACCAGAAGCACACAGCACGTATGGAGAAAGTCAAACAGGGCAGCAACTGGTACAGTGACATTCTGCACCGCTCTGAAACTCCAGAGGTCTGCAGTGCCGAGGCTGAAGTACAGCACCCAGCAAAACACACTGGCATCCAAGGCACAGGGCACCCTGCACACCCCGGACACGGCACATACACAGAGTACACACCTCCGCACGCGCACTCTTCCAACAGGGAAGTCAGGACAGTGAAACCAGCTACTGCTATTCCCAGGAGTCTTTCATTTAAGGGCACCGTAAAGAAAGAGCTCTCTGCCGGATCTCTTTGGACTAACTGCCTTTGAAGCAATTTTACTCTATGTTCCCTCTTGGCTACTGTCAGGTTATTCATTTTCTCTGTCAAAACCTTTTTATTCACTGGGAATCTCAGCAGGGTTCTTCACTTGTTAATATTGCTGATTAAATTTCATAGTCTCTAACGTAAATATTCAAAGAGACTTTCCCTCTTCCCACCATTTAAATAGCACAGACCGTGCATTTACCTACGTCCTGCACAGGAGTGAATTGAACAGGACTAAATCACAGCTACTTGCACAGGGTGCACACAGCTGAAGACACACACAGTATCTGACATACGTTCCCAAGCGTGCTGGCAAGACCCCCAGGCAGCCCTGCCTGGCAATGCTGGGCTTCCCAACCCCACGGGCACTGGTGACCTGCCTGTTCAGCTGCCCCTCCTGCCCCCTGCGATCACTATCTATCCAAAAGGATGCAGGAAGCCTTGTGTCTGTCTCCAGGACGTCCTGGCTGAAGTCCAGTCCTCACAAACCTGTGCAGGGAGGAAGCAAAGAAGGAAGAAAGTGAGAAAACCCTCCTGTACATGTTGCATTTCATTACAAGTAGCAAACCTCTGTGCTTCAAATGATGGCTGCAGGGCAGGCGAGGGCAGCATGAATCCGGGTTTGGCACTTCTCCAGCCATTGGCATCTATTTCCTTTGCTGGCTCCAGACTCAGTCTTGGTAGGGGAGACCTGGAAAAGGATTGCACCCTCTGGCCCAACGAGCTGTTCTATGGCTGAGCTGGTGATTTCAGACTGGGGTCTCCTCCCCACCATCACCATCTGCTTATCTTTCTCTATTTCCTATTTCATTTGTCTCCCTCCTGTAGCGCAAGGCTCTGGCATGTCTCCCCTGCCCTGAAGACCTCATGCCAGTGGTAGAAGAAGCCAGAGCTCCCTCAGACAGGAGCAAGACTGCAAGGGAGGGAGCCCTGTCCCAGCACTCGCACTGCAGGATTCACTTCTTTGCAGGCTACAGCAATAATTCCTCTCCTGCTTATAGAAGAAAGTTCACGCTCCTTGAAGGGCTTTACCTCTTGTGTTAATAGGAGCTGCTTAAGGAGAGCACTTCTAAAGACAGGCATAAATCTTTGATGAAGATTCATGAACACACTGAGCAATGCCCAGCCAGCTGAGAGTTAAATGGTCAGCGAGGCTGTGGGAAGATTATTTCCTCAGCCCCATCCTACTTCATTGTTCAAAGTGCTGGGACAACAGAGCCCAGAAAGCAAGAGGGGTACTGAAGGGACCCAGGGCCTGTGCCTGTTCTTGTTCCCTTAAAACATCTCACAATTATCATTAGTTTATTATCAGCTGATCCAGCACTATATTTTCTCTCCTCTCCTTCCCCATCAAGTCTTTCTGTTTCTGGACAGAAGGAATGGCATCTTTTCCCTGGCATAGGAAAGACTACAAAACCTGGTAAGTATCGATCTCAGCTTCAACATCATCAGCCAAATACTGACACTGCTTAAACAAAGGAGAGTGCAGGCACAGTGTGTCACTCCTGCTGCTGAGGACAGCCACAGGGAGGTATGGCGAGATGGAGAAAAGCTGTTATTGATTCAGCTCCACATTGCAAAGCCCTTCCCTTTCCTGCATTAAGGGCTAATTTTAGGCTGGGATGATTTGATAATGTGGTAATGTTCATCATGCAAACCCATTTCATTTCCCGTCCAAGGAGGTCAGACATGGGGAGCAAGGCTTCAGCAGAGCAGAGCAGCACTGGGCATTGGGCAGCAGCAGGATCAGCACACCTGGATGCCATCACAGCTTCACCTTGTGCCCTGCTGCTTCTCCGCTGATGTCTCTCCCTCTCCCATCCTGCCCCCATGTGCTCTGGCTTCCCTCCGACCACAAGCAGGAGGCCCGGATATAGGCGATGACACCTCCAGAAGCACCAGCCCCTCTCCAGCACTGTTGCCTGGCGCAAGCAAGGCCGCAGGGGCCGTGCATCTCGGCAGAGGTTGCCCAGACCATGGAGTGAGCTGAAGTGCACAGGGGTGCTCCCCAGGTTTGTGGCCTTTGGTTTTCTTTGCCCAGCAGCTAGGGCACAAGGTCAGTTATGAACCGAAGGCTTGACCTGAAACCAGGTTGGGACTTGAATCCAGAGGAAATTCTGTCATCACAGAGCTCATTCCAGTGAATCTGACTAGAACAGCATGTGCAGGAGTCTGGAGCCAAGACAAGACTCTGCCCTGAGCTGTTCCCTGGATAGCTGTGGAAAAGCAGGGCAGTACCTGAGACGTTGCTCAATGAGAGGATAGAGCAGCAGAGGAAACTCATCCCAGGGAGCATGCCCTTCCTTACCCCAAAAGAGATTTCACCAATAAGAAACACTGCTCAGAGCTATGCTGAAAGTCCACAGTGTGGGTGGCACAGATCAGGCTAGACACGATGTCCCAGCCCATAGTAGGAGCCTTGGATATCTGTTTATCTACATCAGGACACGAACAGGTAGTGTTTGGTCCCTCCTTCCTGCTGCCACACTACAAGCGTTGCAGAGTAAACGGCTGCAAGAGACGTCAGGCCAAAAGGAGCTGCACAGAGCAGATTATCCTCGGTCTTTCCCTGGACATGCAGAAAAGATGCAACGCTTAATCCCTGCAGGACAAACTGCAGTCCTTTCCACAGGCTCCTGGGAACAGCAGGGGAGGGCAATGCTCCATCTGACCCCAGCATCACACCTTGGAGCCAGTGGAGCTGCAGTCACCCTCGTCTGTATGGCTTTGCTTGATGCTGCAGCTCTGATGCCAACTGACTCACATTCTCATCAGACCCTGACTTAAATGACGGTGCAGAGCCTTGATGCTGTCTGGCCTGAGCAGGGTGAGGCTGCTGGCACAAGCCCAGCCACTGGCCCTGCACACATCCAGCAGAAATACTGCAGATTGCCGGCAGCCAGGCAGGGGAATTGGAGATGATGGAGGAGCAGGGACTGGGTGGGAGCCAGGGGGAAGGAGTGCAGCGAGCTCACAGCTACCTGGTGCAGCATCCCTCTTCTCAAAGGGAAGCACCAGAAATGTGGGGGGAGCATGTTCCGTTCTCATCCTGCCATGCTCACCGCAGCCCTGCTTCCCTGCCCACCACTGTCCTGGTCACTCCCAGCCCACCATCCCTCGAGGGCGCTCATAAGCCCATGCTTCTCCTTGCCCCATAGGACATGCCATGGTAGGGGTGGGGGGAAACAACTCACGGAATAGACAATTCTCTCAAAAGTCTGCGTGAGCTCATCTGATGCTTTGCACACCCAGAGGTCCAGAGAGGAGCTGCAGGGTCATCTCCTGGGCTAGGCTGTGGCTGTTGAGCCTCCAGGACATGGGCTGCAGGCGGTGAGCAGGGCGGGACGGCTCCACAACAGAAAGTGAACTGGGAGCCAAGGGTGAGGACAAGGCAAGCGAGGGCAGCAGCCACACTACCAAGGGGCATGCTCCCATAACAGCCCAAGCAAGAAGGGCAAACCAAACAGGTTAGGGTCAGGACTGGCTGGGTATGGGGCTAGACACAGGCAAGCCTGCCACGTAGCTCAGTCAAGGACCAAGGGCAAGGGCTTGAGCTTAAATGCACATCCAACAGGTGCACAGGGGGAAAGCTACCTACCAAAAATTCCTTGCAACTTTTTCTCACTACTGAGCTGTTTTCCCTGCAGTCACAGCCAACACAGTACAGATGACCCAGCCCCAAGCAGGGGGCAAAGAGGTTGCCCAGTTCAGTGCCATCCAGACTCTGACCATGGGGGATGTCCAGGGTCTGGAGGTAAAAGCGGGGGAAAGGGGCAGCAGCGGCAAACTAAGGATCCACTACTGCGCATGCAACAGATGCCCAGCTCCAGGACTGGTCTCGGGGCTGTGGCAGCCCGTGCCAAAGCGATTCAGTCACTTGGACTGCTGTCCAGTCCAACGAGGCTGCACAGTCCCTGCACCACCGTGCTTCCCTCTGGCAACTTACAGCTTCCGCCTGCTCATTTACTCCAGTGCTAATGAGAACGGCCTTGCAAGCATCACCCCATCTTCGCAGAGCTTTTAAAAATTTGGCATGGGACTATGGAACAAGGAAGGAACATGCAGGACAACTGGAGAGAGGCAGGTTACACTGGCAGAGCTCCTTAACGATCTGGCTGCTATCTTGTCGACACTGGATTAGTGTAGAACCTGTGTTCAGAAACCAGAGCAGTGCGAAGAGCAGCACTTTTTCCCCAGGGCTCTGTCCAGCCCAGTCTTCAGCAACCACAGACCTGAGCATCAAACCCAGAGCCAAGTTTCAAAAGCTCTGCCATTTTGGGGTTGAAGAGAGATTTGTTTTGATCATTGTTTGGACAGCCTTATTCTCAGCATTGGCTGCCCCTAGACCAAGAGGATTTACCTTTCAGCAGTAATCTCCTTGACTCTTGGCATCTGGAGATATCATTCCCAGCCAGGGGAAGGTGGAAAGGCAAAAAGTCTCTGTGCCCTCAGGGCAAGCTGGGACCCTGTGATCTGCGCAAACCTGGTTAACCTGCAGCTACTGCAGGCAGCATGAGCTGTTTGCATGAGGAAGATTCCCAGGCCTCTCCCTCCCGTCGCCGTCGGTGCACGGACCCCTGCTCAGGGATATCCACCAGCGGACACCATCCTGCTCTGCTCTCGCTTTCCTGAGCTGCAAGGAGCTTTGTCCCCGCACGGTTTTCCACACAGCTCCAGCTCATTGCACATGGGTTTGCAGCCCGCAGACAGACCTCAGCCAGGCCTGGTGTTATTTTCAAGCTGAACCAGATTACGCTAACAATTTGTCTTTCAGGAAACAGTACCAAATGCTTCAAGTACATTCACTATTTAATCTTCTGTCACTAATGAGCCAGAGCCACTAACTTTTACTGTGCTCTGTAATTCCTTCTCCTACAAGTAGTTCCATGGAAGAGCTAAGTTTGCAATTCGATATGAGAACACTTAATTATCATTACTGATAGAGCATCATATGCTCCTAATTTGTGGAAATAACTTCAGAAACAAGCATCTTCTTTAGGGATGAAACAAATCTGCTATTCCAGCTCTTTAAACATGCTAAAGAGGAACATGCCAGAATATCTTAAAGTACATTGTTTGAGTCACGCTTCCTTTAATAACTTCCCTATTCTCAAATGGGGTCAATAATTCTGGTTACCCACCTCCAGAAAAGTGGGCTATAAGTTTGCAATTGTTGTGCACAAGGGATCGACTTGCAGCAGGCGGTGGGAACAGAGACAAACTCTCTGGAAACCCACCCCAGTCTGTTGAAATTTGTGCCCCTTGTCAGAGGCCATTTGCAAATGCCCATCTGTGTGTCCAGACAAGCTCAGATAACAAGCTCTCTTCTCTCAAACACTCAGGTTCTTTCCTGGTTTTAATCTGATAGGGGAGAAGGGGGTTCACAACAACAGTGGAAGAAGCAGACTAGAAGTGAACTGAGCACGACAGGGGCTCCTGCGGAGAAAAAATTTTAGTTTTGAGGCAGCGGTGGCTCACGGGGATTAGTAACTGTCTTGAAAAAGGTAACAACAGCCACCTCTGGTCTACCTATCACCATTTCCAACAGCAGATAGCAAGGGAAGGCTGTAAGAACAGGGTAAGCATCCCTGGCATGCTTTCTCATCCCCCAGTGACCTGTGGCTCAGGGATTTCCCAATCCTGAGATGGCATCTTCAGGTTTAATGGCCCTTGATGCATTTTTCATCCATTAATTTGTCCAGCTGCTTTTTGAATCTACGCAGACTGGTAGCATCCACAGTGTCCTCAATTAACACCCATGCTAAGTCAAGTGTTTCCTTCTGGTTGTTTACAAAACCAGGAAAACTTTGGAAACCAAAGCTCCCACCTCTCCTCAGACACCCTGGAGCAGAGCCACAGTGCAGCTCTGGGTTCCAGTTTGATAGCAAAAGGGATGCACAAGTAATGGGAGCCAGTCCCTGCCTAAGTAGAAGCAACGCAAGAAAATCCTGCTGCTTTAACAGCCAGCGAAATGCATAGTGACTACAGAAATACTCACCGTTGCCCTTATCCTCAGCTTTGGACCCCTGCTGCTACAGTGCTCCCTCAGAGGTGAGATTGCCCAGATCTCCAGCAATGACGCTCACTCTGCATGTCCCAAGCTGTGCCGCCCTCTTGCATAGCTCATGCACTTGCCTCCCTTCTCAGACCCACACAGACTTCCCTATATCCCACTCAGGTCTCATTACTACAGACTCACATGCATCCCTGGAGCTCTTGGCTTCACTGCTAGCAATGGTCCAGACTCCTCTTCTGGCAGCGCTAGGGCCCCAAGCTGATCGTCTCTCCAGTGATTTTGTCCCATAGCAAGACACAGTCAGGTCTGGCAGGGCTCTGAGAGTCACTCCTCCGCTCATAACAGGCTTGGCTGAGTCTGCAAGAGAGGGTGTAACATAGCAGAGGACAGCAGGACCCTAGGGCGAGAAGGATTCATCCCCTTCCCTGGTATTTCCTATTGCACACTGTATCTTCCAGCTTTACAACCTCCTGGTTCTCTATTTATATCAAAGGAGTGTGCAGGCAGGGAGCAGCAAACAGACCTATTAGGGAGAACTAGGTTGCTATAAATAGTCCCATCAGTAATTAGCTGCAGAACTATTCATTAAGTAGGAAAGCATGTAAGCAAGAACTGGAAATACTAGGGCTGAGGTACCCAAGCCATAGTTCATGTCCCACAGGGTCATGGGCTCTGAGCAATTTTAGAGTACTGCCAGGGAGCAAGAACAAGTCCTGTGTCCTCAACGGATCCCAAGGGGAGCGCACAGCAAGAGCCGAGCAAGGAGGAACACAGTGCGCGTAGCTTGAGCGCATATCTCTGGCTAGATTTCAGATTAGGTCCACTTCCACCACCACCTCCATCCATTTCCATGCACCGAAGAGCCATTTTGCTTGTCAGTTTTTGACCCAATGCATCATTTCCAGCTAAAAAGCCAGCTGCCCTGCTGTGACCCAGGAGCTTTGGTCTCTAGGCCCATGCCTACAGAAGGCTGGTCGTTATAATTTGTGCTTGCAGAAGACAAAAGTCCTCCCCTGGCTGATGATAAGCAGGCAGTGATCCCTATAAGCTGCTGTGCTGTCCAAGCAAGGAGGGATATCTGAACATGATGTATCCTATGCCCAGCAGTGCCAGGACACACCCCACACCCTGCAGCAGTGCTGCCAGGATGCGACACACAGGTAGTACCAGCTGGGACCTACAGTCTGCTCCTTGCCAGGAGCTGCCACCCCATCCTTGTCCCTACAGTCACTTTCCTCTCACACCTTCCTAGGTTGCCCCACAGCCAAAAACCACACCTTTGGTCCCAGCCACAGAGTGTGTGACTGTCCATATCTGCTTCATTGCCTCAGCCACAGGATGCAGACATCTCCTTTTAGGTATCTACAAGAAGGTTCCTACAACCAAGCAGATGCCTGCAGCGAGGATAGCACAGACCCTGGGGGAGTGATTTGCTCTCTGGCCCCAGTAAGTGCCAGGGGAGCTCAAGTCTCGTGTAGACATGTTTGCTATCCACACTTACGCACTGCTGTCCACACATAAGGGCTGAATCCACCCCGCAGCTTTCGCAACCGCTGGTGAAGAGCGGGCTCCCCTCATGCCTTCATCTCATCCTGAGGCGGTGCCTGAAAGAGAAGGATATGTCACACCTTAGCACAGCATGGGGAGGCAGGAGCAATGGGAGGAGTTTTAAGATTGCTCTGAAGCTGAGAAGACCTGCCCGGGAGCAGGAGCAGCCCCATAAGCAGTCACCCACCCTCAGGCAGTACAGAACAGCCTGGCTGTGCCGGGGGCACTGCGCCCGCTCTGCTGGGCTGCGGGAGCGGTACACATTCGCCCACCAGATCGGCAGCAGAACTGGGTTCCTGTGTGACTCAGAGTCCTCTCTGGAAGGGACATGGCCCCCGTCCCACATGGGTCATATGGCCCCACCCCAAAGACCTCCTGGTGCCATTGGCAGCGTCCCTTTTGTGTTCTCCAGCCAGCTCAGCTGCACAGCCCCCACCGGTCCTTCCAACATCGGCACCAGCTCTGAGGTCATCAGGGCATAAATGACAGGGGAGGGACGCCGCTGTGTCCTGCTCTTTACAGCCATTTCATGAGTACCATTACGGTCCTCAAGAAAACCCAGGATGCATGCAACAGCGCTCAGGCAAGCGGGCATGGTTTGCTCCCCGGAGATGCATAAGGCAGGTGTGAAGCCCCAGCATGGAGGCTCCCTGAGCTCTGGGTCTCTGCCAGCCCACCCACCACCCGGCGCTGCGCTCCGGTTTCTGTCCGCCTGTTCCAGCCACCCCCTGCCTGTGTGCTCCCGGTTCTGGCCCCTGTACTTGCACTGAGCAACAGATTGTTCTGCCCCCTCCCCTGCTGTTCCCCGGCAGTGCCGCAGGCATGGGCCTGGCCTGGTGGGGCCAGCCGAGTGATTCACGCTGGCAGGCTCCGGGCTCGGCAAAGCGGGGCTCCCAGCAGACCCACAGCTCTGCTCCCTTCCCATCGCCCTGCAGGAACATCACTCGAGTCAAGAATCATTGAGGGAGGATGAAAACACGTGTGTTCAGGCAGGACCTGCCACCACAGCTGCTGTTAAGGCTTTAATTTTCCAGAGCTGCTCCAGACGCTACTTAGCGGAGCAAGTGAGCGAGGATAGCCCAGCTAAGCAGTTTGCATGCCACTGGCTGAGCACAGGGAGAGCTAACCTGGCCCAAACATCTGCAGGACGTCATGCCAGCCTGCTCCCCACCCTGCAGGGGTCAGCGGAGGGGAAGAGAGAGAGAAGCTGCAGCTGGAGGAGAGGCAGGACCCTCACCAGCACTCTTTGATAGCACAAAGACTTCGGTGGAGGAGGACCTCACAGGGATGCGCAACCAGATGCGGGCTGATTGCCTGGTGGCATAAAGTAGCAGCACAGTTAAGGACACTGAGAGAAAGCCACGCTGCGCTACTCACCCAGTAAACTGTCAGCAAACTTGTGTAGAGACATAAGAAAATTCTCTGTGCTAAGCAGCCTGACCTGACTGCAGCCTGTGGACCACCACAGCCTGTGGGCTACAGCAAAAGGCTCAGCCCTAGTGTCTGGATAAAAGACCAAAAATATCCCATGTGTGATACCCAGACTTTCAAAAATGGCAGGTGTCTCCTTTGTCTGCAGGCGTCTGCAGCCCAGAATGCCAGGAAGAGTCCCTGTGCCTTGCACTGGAGCCCTCAACGTGCTTTCCAATGGCTTCCACAGCTCGTGCTCCCATTCCTGGATGGGTATCACGTGCTTCAGTGGTGCTGGACGGTGACACTTCCCTGCACGTGGAACAACTGACGGAGCACACACGTGGGATAACACACCAGGGCATCAGCCTGGTTGAGAGACCAACAGGTCACCGAGAGCTGCTTGCTTTGCTGCTGACTGGAGATGGTCAGGAAACATTTCTGAGGACCACAAGAGACCCACATGTGAGCAGGATGAGGCAGAGATTGACTTGCCTGCATTTGGTAATCTTGGACAGCAGCCTTTGCAATCTGATTTTGCCATTTGTTTTCTCCTGTTGCTCTCTCTATAAGCATGATGTCTGAGAAAAGCCAATTCACATAGGCCCTGGGGTAATCTGACTTCCTTTTAAGATGCCTTTCAACTGAGAAGGGTTTGCTGAAAGTACTGACCCACAAACAGTGCCAGAGATGATGTTTAACTCCCTAGTCACTTAGTTTAATCGCACACTGTGGCCAGGAGTTCCCCAGATCTCCAGCTGTGACAGGAATAATTTCATTCTCTTCATTCTGAATTTGCTCATTTTAATGCCTGTTCCTAAGGCACATTGCCTCTCTGCCATGTCAGGAGCTCACGTCTTCACCGTGTCTTAACTACTTTCATATTCTCCCTGTCTCAGGCCAGTAATTCCAGTTTCCCGGACTCTCTTCCCAGCGCAGCTTTGGGGACTCCCGTGCATATTAAGAGGCACTTTTGCCACCACCCTTTACAGGGTTCCTATTTTCAATTTTGCCCCCTCACTCCAAATTATCCCCACATACAGCTCCCTAAAGAGCTCCGCTCTGTTTGTCTGAAAGGTTTTCAGGCTCTGAGAGGGGCTCATCCATCAGCCGGAGATTTGGCAGCTTTCCTGGGACTGTCAGTTCCCAAGAACAAACAGCTGCAAAGGCACCATCCTCTTCCCGGAATCGGGGAGGAGCACACATGGCTTCAGCCCATTGCAGAGAAACAGCCAAGCACCAGAACTGCTGCCCTTGAGCCTGCAAAGCTGAGCTCACGAACCATCTCTGGACTGAACTGGTCCCCTGCTCGTCTCTGCTCAACTTGGAGACAGCAATGCTCTCCAGGCAGCATCTCCATGGCACGTTCGGACGCGGAGCTGAGCCGAGCATGACATTGTGTGCTCCCATCAGGCGCAGCCAAGGACACTGGACTCGCGTCCTAGGGTACACAAATGCCTGAAGCCACATACATGACAAGAGCCTACCCCTTTGTGCATCCCTAT
Source organism: Cariama cristata (assembly GCF_000690535.1). Taxonomy (NCBI): domain Eukaryota; kingdom Metazoa; phylum Chordata; class Aves; order Cariamiformes; family Cariamidae; genus Cariama; species Cariama cristata. The sequence goes on along the minus strand of NW_009595167.1, from coordinate 32,378 downwards.
GCACAAACCATCGCTGTGAATCTGTCAGCTGCCTGCTTCCATATGGAGGGAGCCTGTGTCCAAGGAGCCTGTGCTGTCCACAGCACTTCTCCCATGACTCCGGCTACGAACACACCTTGCTCCATGCAGCAGGCATCATTCCCACACCTGGCACCAAGCCCTTCACCAGCCCAGCTCTACAGCTTGTCCAGCCAGGATGTCTCTTTGTACTAGTAAATTAAATGCATCCAGGATTGTTATCCAGCACTAATGTCAGCTGGCATCACCCAGGCCATATTCAGGCTATCAAACTCTCTTCAACCTCCACAAGTGAGCTCAGCACACAAATTGCTCCTGAGCACTGTCCCTGCCCAGCAAAACCTCCCCATGCTCATCCAGGAACAGTTTGGGAGAGCATGATTTGGCCTGAACCAAACACATCTAGAGATGATGGCCATCCAGTGACAATCCCTTCACACTGTTTAAACGCACTAGACCAGAGATTTGGCCTCCATATCTGCAGGAAGACAGCAGAGATTTCTCCCAGGGTGCAAGGGAGAGGGCTGAGCTATGTGTCCTGGTGAGCCTCAGCAATGCCTCCTGCAGCATGCCCTGGCAGAGGAGACGAACTGCGGACGGACCTCCAGGGACAGGGGGTGCACCCAGGGTGCCAGGGACCAGTGGCTCAGCAAGTTGGAAGCCACAAGGTTGTGCTTACTGCCTCGTTGGGCAAGATTTGCACATCTGCAGAGCTCTTTAGCAGGTTCTTCTCAGGGAGGAGTTGTGCTTTTATACGTTATGCATTTGAGGGAAAAACGCTGGCTGTGTCCTAGAGGAGTATACCAGAGGGAACGCCAGCTCCCTTGGCTTGTCTCTTTTCCACTCTCACAACCGCCCTGGTGCCTTGCAGACCCTCGTTTGCCTCCCAGCCCATTGCACACGCTGAAAGCAGGATAGGGCCATTGCTGAGCTCCCCTTTCCAACAGCAGTTTGGTGGTAACAGTTTGCAACTCCCTAAAGCACAGCAAAGCGAAGACGGGCCAGAGGCCTGACACGAGCCCTGGCCTTTGGGGAAGGTTGCGGCTCACAGGTCCTCAGCACAGCTTTGCCTCTCACTGCTGGTGGGGAAGACAAGAGCTCCAGTCACCAAGAAGATCCTTCCTTCACAGCACTTTGCTTACCCCCAGCTCCTGTTGTGCCTGCCAGGACGATCGCTTTGTTATTTTTTGGCGTTCAACCCTGAGAAGTCATATTTAACAGCTCTGTTATTATTCAGAGCTTACGTAACTCTTCGCACAGCAGAAAACTCTGCAGCCTCTTCACTGCTGGCTCACCGTCCACCAAAACACCGCGGGGCTTCTCCCTCCCAACAAGAGGGCCTTATTTGCACAGATAGCTTGGCACAGTGCAAATGCATTCAGAGCAACACCTTGGTCACCTCCAGTTACCACACTCCCGGAGGGCCTCTTCCCCTAGGCCTTCCCTGCTTCCAGTCATCCTCCTTCCATCGCCTGGCAGAGGCGTCAAGCAGCGGGCAGGCTGCGGTGCTGAGAAGACGGGCAAGGGTGCTCCCGGGCTCGCCAGACAGCAGGACCTGACCTCAAGTGCATCGCAGGCTGCTCTGCCATGGTTTTCTGGGGAGCTGCTCCCATGAGTGAGTCAGTCTGGATACCCTCGACAGAAACACGGACTCTAGGGAGACGCACCATTGCCTATGGGGAGAGGGAGAAGCCCACAGAGGAAATAAAGGGCTGGAGGAGGTCGCTACCTGCGGGAGCTGGGATGTCCAAGCGTCCTTAGCGAAGAGCCACGGAGAAGAGGTACCTGAGGCAGGGCTGGGCCTCTTAAAGAGGCTCCCGGCTGGCTGGCATGGATGCTGGTGAGTCAGAGCTGTTTGGCGGAGGCAGCCCTCACATGAAGGGTGTAAGTCTTTTCTTGGAAAGAGGGAATGCCAGCATCAGCGGGTGGCTTACAGGTACCGACGCCGGGACTGACAGAAAGAGCAGTGTTGACGAATATTCCCTAAACACAACAGCTAGACAAATTTCCACCCTTCTTACCATACATTCAGCCTGTCCATATCTACCCAGTATGGCTATAAGGATACTTCGTGACATCAGAAGCCTTGCTCAAAATAAATATAAACAATATCCCCTGCTTCCCCTTTTTCCATACAGCCAAACATCACATCATAGGAGGCAATTGGGTTGGTCGTGCATGCTTGGTAAATCCCTGCTGGCTGTTCCCAGACATTGTGTCCTTTATGCGCCTGAAAACGTCCTCCAGGAGGTGAAGCTGACCAGTCTGCAGCTGCCCAGACCCTCCCTGCTCTTCCTGAATGATGGATCTGGGAAAGCAGCGTCTGGCTGGATCACCCGGGGGAAGGAGACAGCCTGCATGCACAACAAGCACAGGGGAGAGCCACTGAACCTCGCTGCAGGCCCGTGAAAGCCCCTTCCCATCCCCTCCATGCACTGGTACCTTGAAGAAGTCTAGACCTTTTTTCCTGGAGCGTCTCTGGTCTCTCCCTTTGGGACCCAGGAACATTTTGCAGCAGACCGCGTGTCACCAATTGCAAGTATGCTGCAGGGATGAAACACCCTTCCCCACCAGCCTCACAGACAAATCTTCATGGAGGTTCTGTCCACACGGACACAGGGAATTCAGAGCTGGCTAGGCTCAAGCAGACGTGGCAAGAGGTGCTGGGACATCTGCATCACAAGAGCATGTAGGGAGCAGACACTGTTGGAAGAGGAAGAAATGTGCCTGGACTCAAAGGAGACCATGTAGTTTTCTGCACCTCAGAAAGTTAGATGACTAAAGACAAGCCCGGAGGCAATACCGTTTTCTGCAAGTGGGCAGGGGAGAGCTAAATAAACCCTTTTTAGTTCTAATCGATCTGATCTGTCTCTTTGAGATATCTCTGCTAAGTATTTTAGCTCATATTACAATAAAACCTGGCTTGTTTGAGTTTAAAAGCCTCTTGGTTCCTTCAGAAAGCTGGCTGCAACAGCAGATCAAGACAGATCACCACAAAGCTCTGGCCAGTTCTGCCTTCACATTTATTCGAACCAGAGCAATTCACCTGTCAAATAAGAGGTGCCCAGAGCAAGCTGAAACACTTTTCCGTCTCCAGTGACTGTAAAAGAAGTCAAGACATCACATCCAGCACCCACGGAGATGCCTATCCCTGCACACCTACACACAGGTGGCTTAACTCAAAGGTGACCAGCCATGGGTCAGATCTTCCAGGTGGCTGCAGCGCCTAAACATCAGCACCCAGGGCCACTCAAGATGCCCACAGTGTGTGGGGCCAGCCCCTCAGAGGGGCTGGAGAGGGAAGGGCACGGAGTGACTCCGCAGTGCAGCCCAAGCCTGGCATGCCCACCATGCCCATCATACCAGCAGGACCAGTCTGAACTATCAGAGGTGTGCTCCGCCAGGACAGGAGAGCAGCCTGCCCGTTCACCGCCGCACTAATCCACTTCGCCTAGTTTCTGACACAGTTTCAGCCTGTTAATTTCTAACACTCTTCCTGGTTGTTGGAGCAGCCTTAGGATGACAGCAGTAAACACTTCTGTTCGGACAAGCCAGACTTCTCATCTTTAGCATCTACCGAGTTTTACAGTTTAAGCTAAAATTGCCTTATTTAAAAGGATCCTTTTCTGGAATTACTGCTTGGTTTCTGCAACCTCAAGCCACCATCTCAGGAACAGACCAAGCCTAGCTGAGCTTCTGCTCTAGGGAGCTGCAAATGAGCACGCTACCCACACTCCATCCCCAACCTGCAGCCCCGTGCGGTGTCCAGCAGCACCCTTTTCCGCAGCAAACAGAGAGCACTGAGGACGATCCCATCTCCTGGAGCACTTGCTCACCTGCTGATAGCAAACCAAGGACCCCCTGCCTCGAGATGCCCAGAGCCTGATACTGATTTCTATCAGTAGGCACTGGATCAGCTAACAAATAGCCATCTAGAAGTTAATACTTCATTGAGTAATTATCACAAAATTTGTAGCTGGCGTAAAGTTGAAGCATCATCAATACAAAGGGGAGTAAGGTTACTGCACAAGAAGAGCTGCCTGATCTTGAGGTCTGAAGTAACATCACTCCAATGCAATTTAGCAGAGGAAAGGAACAGGCACATGCTTAGGTGATGATCCTAAGGATTTCTGCTCAAAAATGGGAGTCCATCAGAAATGACAGAACTCAGTTTGTTCAATGCAACAAAGCAAAGGCTAAGGAGAGGCAGAAATGCTTGCTATAAATACAACAAGGAAGGATACACCATGGAGGGAGAAGACCTATTTAATCCAAAGCATAAATTGGCACAAGAATAAATAAATATAAATTTGCCATGAACATAGTCTGAAAATTAATAGGATTCTAACCACCAGAGAAGTAACATTCTGAAACAACCTTTTGACAAGCAAGAAACCATACTGATATCAGGATGGCTTTTGAACCATTTATAGTTCATAAGAGGACAAGGACACTAGTGGACAACGCATTTAATGTCTTAGAAATCTGTGTATACAAACATTAGAAACAGAACAAACAGGAGGAGCTCAAATTCTTCATACAAAGCAAAATTTTGATTTAATTGGCATAACAGGCTTGTTGGGGTAACTTATGTCTGGAATATTAATATCCAACTGTATAGCTTGTTCAGGAAGGGCAAACAAGGAGAAAAAGGAGGATCTCAAGAGCATAGGTACATTCACTGAGTATGAGACTGCAGGAGGAAATAGTCTCTGAATAAGAATTAAAGAAGGAAAAATGGGTGCTACTAGAGCAGAGGCATTAAGAAATTCAGCTAGGAAGAGAAAACAGACCAGCCATTTTAACGAGCGGTTTTTTCACAGTATCATCCAAAATACAGTATTTGGTGGTACCAAGGGATTTTAGCTACTCAGAATTGCTTGACAGGGATCCTGTAAATCACTGATTGCTTGGCAAATTTTATGACCGCATTGGGAGAAGAGGTCTTATCCAAAAGGTAAAATAGACAAACAAATTCCCTAAAGCTGAAGTTTTTCTAGATTTGATTCTGGCCAAAAGGGAAGAAAAAAAGAAGAAAAAAAAAACAAACCAAAACCAGCTGCTTCATCTTAATAAGCTGGTAAAATTGGTGAGGAAGAGCCCATGGAAGGGAAATCTATCCAGATGCTAGAGAGAACTCATGGTTACTTAAAGAAACAACAGCAAGAAATGAAAACTATTTTGATAAGAAAGCAGCAGGAGAAATTTAGTAAAATACCAACTTTTCAAAACCAGAAACTTTGAATTGATGTCCAGCATAGGACAGAAGTGCAAAGAAAGGAAAAATACTTCAGGTTACTCGAGATGGACAGTTAAGAACAGCACAGGGAACAAAGCACAAAGTCAGAGGGTCCAGGCTCCAAAGAAGACACAGCCTCGGAGGACTCGAGAGGCACCCATGACTGCTCCGTAAGGCGCTGGCAGTACGCAGAGGGCAATGGCAAGGGGTGGTCCAGCACTTGACCACACAGAAATGCTGTCGAGAAGCGACAATCACAACCATGAGGCTCTTTTTGCTACAGACTTTACTCAAAAGGGAGCTACTCCAGTTTGGTCTAGTGGCAGAAGTGTGAATTCTTCAGTGATACAAGAGAAGGAGATAACAGATTAGGAAGTTAATTTTTGTATTAGCTGGGCTTCATGACTTTCATCATGGAGGGTTTCTAGACTTGCAGTTCCAGAACATTCAGCAGTTTTCTCCAAGAATCCTCCCGACATCCCAGAGAAGATGCCATGTACAGGGATTTCCACACAGTTTTTGACAGCATCTTGTACAACATTCCTATAGATAAGGCAGAGAAAGTCATCTAAGTTAAGCTTCTCTAAATCAATTGCCAAACCATCTACTACTAAAAAAAATCTACTTGGGAGATGATTTTAGCTCAAAATGGGAAAATATAGCAAGAGGAAATCTGGCTGAGGCCTAGCGTTGTTCAGTGTTTCATACCTGACTTTCACGATGGCATAAAGACTTTTATTAAATCTGCAGGTGGATCAACTTAGAAGCCAGGATTAGAATTCAAAATAACCTTGACAAATTGGGAGAAATAGTCTGCAAAAAAATAAGCTGCAATTTAGGGAGGACACGTGCCCAGAGCCTACATAAGAACAGCCCATTTCAGAAACACTGATTAGGGAACAAAGAGCATGGTAACAGCTCTAAAATAATATGGATGAAGGTGGACACCATACCCATACAGCCATGCCATGTTGGACTGTATAAACTCGCTTAGAAGATGGGGTTGAACAAACATCTGGGAGGTATGATCTTCTCCTGGACCCTGAACGCTCCCCTGCATAGGAATTTTTTTTCTTATTTCTAGTCCAACCTTCCCTTAATGCAGCTTGTGCCCATCACCTCCCACCTTCTCCATTTTTCCTGGGTATCTTTTTTTGGGGCTTCTTTTTATCCACTACTAGTAATTTTCCTTTGAACAATCCTTTGAATGCATTTACTTATTTTTAATGGCGTTATGATGGTCGGAGCAAAGATGTGTTGCATTAACATGTAAATATCCAGTGTATTAATCTCAGCAACAAGGTGGATGCTAGGCATTTCATAAGGATGCTTTCTCCCACAAGGATGACAAAGTGTGTTTGTTTCTCTATAATTACAAGCGGGAGTACACCTCCACACTTCACACTTCAGCTCTGCCTGTCTATTTATTGCAGTTTTGGCAAATTCATATGTCACTGAACGGGACCCTCTTGTTTGGTTTCTTGACTTTTTTTTTTTCACCTCAAATTTGTCTATTTTGCTGTTTCGAGGATTTTTTTTTTTTTTTAAGCCTTTTCAAACTTTTGGTCAAGCATTTGTGTCCCTTCTTGCTGCAGCCTTTCATCATTTATCTGATCAAGGATATCTTTGGGAGTCCAAATTAAGCATTCCTCCTAAGCATTAAACCTGCAACCCATTTCAAAGACTTCCTTGTGCCTCTTGTTATACCATGAAGAGGTGGAATCCTTCATCTTTAAGATCCTGGGAAAGAACTCCCTAAAACACAGAGGGGAAAAGGTGCAGGATGGGGGGACTGGGATGCAGTCCAAGCATCATTCGTGGTATCCATGCATCATTTGGTCCTAGAGCACATTGCAGTATTAAGGTGCTGACATACTCGTTAGCCTTTAAGGAGTATTAAATACGAAATGCAATAGAAAAAAAGGTGACTTTGTGCCCTAGAGAGAGAGAATTGTAAGCATTTATGATTATGGTGGCAGTGCAGGAGGCCTATCCAAGACTACAGGCCAGCTCTGGGTCTGTTCACAGACCAGTGGCCCCAGGTGCTAAATCCTACCCTCAGCACAAATTTAAATAGCCTTAAAGATTATGTTTTTTTAAATTGAGCATCCAGTGCATATCAATGTATTTAAAGACACCCCAAGCCAGTTCTGCAGCTATTGCTGAATATTGGTCCTGGCAAACTTTCTCCAGAGCAAACGTGAGGAGCCCTGGCAGAGCCCAATACACGCAGTGAGGACTCAGTTTCTTATAGGTCCTTCTCTCCTTACAGATCTCCGTGCAGCGACTTTTTGTCCTGTGATGCTAAATTTGGGGCACTGGATGCCAGGGCATCGAGTGAGGCCAAGAATAACAAACAGCCATAAGACCTGCAGGATCTCTTTTAGACCTCAGGATGCAGCCCAAGGACACAGGAGCTGGTGCAGGGCTGCACAGACAGCTTTAGATTTGACTCTCCTAAACGAGACTGCACCAATGAAAAATACCGTGACTCACAATTATCTCCTTTTCTTCTGAATATGTTGAGCACTGCCAGCTCCGGTGCAGATCTTCACACCACTTGACACTTAATTCCGCTTGCCCATGAAAACCAAATACTCATTCTAGCCTTTGGTCCCCCCATCCTTTAACATGCTATTATTAGTCCCTGCCAGTACTCTCCACTTAATCTGTGACTGCTAAATTTCCTTCAGAGCTGTCATAGAAGCGCTTTTCCCGCTCTTTTTGTAAGTCCAAATATCCACGATCACCCGGACCCCGTTAGTCAAATAGCTGCTAATACCTTCTAGGACACTACAGAAGCATGTCATGTAAAATCCCTGCCAACACCACAACTGCCCACGTCTTAAGGCTGGTGATGTTTTCTGGCCACCTTTTCTTTTTGCCTTATATACGAGTTCAGGCAGCTGGAGCTGCTCTGATGAGTCTTTCTGCAAGCTTTCAAATCCATCTGTTCCTGATACTCTGTGCTTCCCTTCATATCAGAGCCTCCAGAGTTGGTATTTAACACTCGTTAGCTTTTCCTGATTCCATTTTTATGTAAATACACATTTATCACGTTTGCTCAAGGAGAAAGTATTTGTGGTTTCCAATTCCCCAGTGCTGCCTAATGCTTGTGCACACAGCTTTTAAACGCTGCGACCCTTCCGTCGGGAAGACGGCAGAGGTTTTGAGAGGGGTCTAAAGCCAATTATTTTATTTACTGTATACTGAAGGGTAATGAGGTGGTTGCCATTTGTGCTGCTCTAATTCTTTGGTTGCATGTCCAGCAATGGCAGGCACGGAGAGGGGCTCCATTCAGCAGCAGATCTCCATGGAGCTACTTGGGAAAGAGGCACGTGAGAGGATCACTCACACGATAAATGAGGTGAGAAGAGTCAGCAGCCAAAGATATATGCGCGTTGGGACATGGGCACAGATCTGGGTTTGCTTATTAATCCTAGCAAAGGGTTTACTAAGCTTGCAGGGAGAAAAATTTGATCCAAGAGAGCCTGAGACTGTCAGCTGGCTTCCCAAGTTCCCGACTCCAGGCTTCTTGCATCCCAAGAAACTGAGAAAACAGCCAAGGAGCTCACCAGACCAATACAGGAGTGGCCATGCGCAATGCACAAGAGAAACAGAGGTAGGCTTGCCAGAAGGACTGATGTGTGAGCACCAAGGAGCATCACGTTGTCAGCATGGATGGGCACCACTTCTGCCGGTGTGGAGGGATGGAAATCTCAGCCTTCACAAGATCATTGTGAGACCAAAGACATGTTTTCTCCTCCACAAAAGATGCCAGAAAATTATGGCAAGTTCCCTTTAGACTGATCTAGTGACCCAGATTTCCTTGCTCTCAGTAAGGAGGTCACACCTTGCTTCACAGAAAAGACAGAACAAACCCAGGGGTGGCTTCCCGCCTTTCAGGATGGGCAGAAATGTGACTCCCTTACAGGAAGAAATCTTGGACATAACTGAGAGCTCCCGTCCTGACCGAAGGCAAAAACCTGTGCAGACTGGGTCTGCTAGTATGAGAGTCAGCCAAGACAGACCTATGGGTGGAAGTGAGGAAGTAAGAGCACAGCCAGGAGGTCTAGCAGATGGGGAAAAAAAGGTAATTCTGTACCAATATTTAGAAAGGTAAATGAGAAGACTTGGGTAATTACAGGCCTGTCAGTTGGACAGGGAATAGCTGGCTGTTCTACGGGAGTTCACAGAAAATAGAATTTACGAGCATAACCTGTTATCTTGATGGAATGATAAATCTAGGTGATGAAGGTAAATTAATAATTTAATAATAATTAAATGTGAAGAGCAATTCATTTGGTCCCATATGACATTTTGGCCATGAAACTCAAATGGTAAAAATCAACATCACCTCTACAAAATGGACTGAAAGCATCACAACCTGCAGGTCTCAACTTGCACTGAAAAACATGCCACCACCGGGAAGTTTCCAAAGCATCCTGCAAAGCGCAGCTCTTGGATGGATACAAACAAGTAAAATGGACACTATCCTAAATCCCAACTGCAAGATTCATCTCACCTAATCATGGATATACCCAGTGTCAGCATCGCCATGTCAGCAGCCACCTCAGACGCCATTTAGAAACAGAGATCACATTTGGGCAGGGAGAGCCAGCTGAGGAGTTCAGCTCAAATTTGGACACCTACAAGGGAGCAGGATGTACAGCCTCCTACCACAGTCAATGGAACTGAGATTCAGCTGCATACGTGTTGACTCAGTGCTGCTTTGGATGCCTTGGGGTATCACAGACGCCCACACAGTCCTTAGAGATCAAACACAGGGTCTATGGAAGACTCATGTCCAGGTGTGGCACGCTGGGGAATCTAAGATAGTACTTAGAGATTGGTATTAAGGTCACCAAAGCAAGCCCTGGAGCTCTAGTTGGCAAGGTATGGAGAGAGATTCAAGTGAAGCCAGTGTCTGCTCTGCAACCAGAATATGGATTCAGTTGCCCACACAGATGTCTGGTGCCATTTGGGATTCCCTGGAGACCCAGCTTTGCCTCCAGCTGTCATTGAAAAAGGGCATGGAACTCCAGTAGGTCCCGTGTCACAACTTCTATCCCTGGGGTGACTTCTTATGTACTCCAGGACCTCTCACATCCCTGGACATCTCTGTCTGGACAAGCAAACTCCACCTCACCCCATAGAGATATCCCACACCAGGTTACTGGGAGCTGCACTGGGGTAGCTTTGAAGCGTCTTCTTGAGTCAGCTTCACAAGTAATGAGTTGCAGGGGCCTGTGAGAATGTAACATGCAGCTGCTGCTTCCAGCAGTGCAACCAGGTACCTCTTGCCCTGCAGGCTCTGAGTTTTACAGGCAAAACGGGTTGCTAACAGCCCTGCAGCATCATCTAGAAGAGCCACCCATAGGTTGCTCCAGCTGTATACATCAGTACACAAGGCTTGGATTGATGCTGGAGCATTCCGCGCTGCACGATGCCCGTCAGCACAATGGCATCCATGCCTGGGCCAGGTATGTTTTGAGTGGGGATTGAACAAGCTGCACAGTTACCTGCAGGTGTGTTCACATGGCACGATGCAGTGCCAGATGGATGTTCGTATCTCCTGTAGGCATAAAGAGGCCTGCAGGTATCCCATTTCCTGGGCAGATATTCAAAGCTCTGGGACATTGCAAACATTTATCTCTGCTTCCTGTTGCTGTGATTAGGTATACTCCTAGGGAATCCAGCTTTTCAGGGCACAGGGACTCCAGGCAGCCTTTTTTCTGGTTCCCAGATGGCCTCAGGGAAGAAATGGTCAGCCCACAACAGCTCCTCCAAGCATGCTCAGTAATTAATGCAGTTACAGGCACTGGCGGAAATTTATTCTCCTGGAAGTCAAGGTGCCAGGGAATACGGCCAGATGAAACTCCAGGATCCTGCGACTGCAGGCAGTGGGTAATTCACATGAACAAAGGGACTACCGCTTAGCCAGATGAGACCCTGTCCTGGCTTCGCAGCAAGCCCAGGCACAGCAAAGAAAACACAAGGGCAGCACTGCTAGCAAGAGCAACTGCTAGATTACCACACCATCCCCTGCCCAAGTTCCTGCTATGGTTTTCAAGAGCTGTTGGTTGATGGCAGACGAATGACAAATCCGACGGCTGCCGGCAAAGCTCTCCCCCTACCCCAAGAGCTGCACCCAGCACTCACCAGCTGACCCTCCCGTGGGACATTCCTCGCTTCTGTCAGAACTCCTCCGCAACCATGCATAAGACATTCAGCAAGGAAGGTGGTAGCACCAGGAACAGGGGTAAATACCTGCCCTCTAGCTTGGCTGCTAGCTCAGACATCAGGTCAAAAGGACAGTAGTAACTGCAAACAATCTCAGATAATAAGCGATGAAACTGTTATCCCTTTTAATGTTGCCATTGATATGTTCTCTAACGTGGAGCTCTTTCCCAGTGCAGATGCTGGAGAGAGCAGTAGATTTAGTGAGAATATAATGGGCTTGAAAGGTATTTGTCAATGCTGGTTTCTCAGGTCAGCCTAAGAGTCTGTGCTTGAGAATTAATTTGTAAATAGGAGGTTTATAAATCAGAAGCTCATCATCAACACACACACACTTCAGGAACTCACTAAGGGTTATACAGGTGCGATCTGGATCCCTAATAAGCTTTGGGCCTGGGGTCTATTACCTCGTACTGGAGGGAAGGGAGGAATAAAATCTCAAGTTCTAGTTAGTCACAGAGATTTGACCAACACATTTGTGTCGATGATCTGTATAGCGTAAATTGCATGAAATCCAAAGAGACACAGAGAAGAAGACATTACAGACTACAGGTGCCCAGAGCCCCGATCACACACTTGGCCTCTGAGCTGCTTTTGGGAAAGGAGCATTTTTGTTTCTTTGTGCAGCACCTAATATAACAAAGTCCCAGCCTAATATAAACAGGGTTCACTGGTGCTGCTACTGTGCAGATACTAAATAGTCATAAGCAAGCGTGAGAGAACTGTAGCGTACCCTTACCTGGCAGGGCCAGACTTTGCATACTGTGCTTGCAAGTATACGTACTGCATGCTGCAATTAGCGTAGTTTCAGCAGGGCAATTTTTCACACATGTCTGCAACAGAACAACAGCGCAGTTAATATACAAGACCCTGTGCAAGTGCCAGCATCAGCAATTTAACTGCAGCACCTTGACTCCATTACCGTGGGGCAAGGAAGACAGGCTGACCAAGTGCCTTCCCTGAGGCAGGTCCTACTGCCTTCCCCAACCTTATCCTCACTTACCAAATTTCCACATTTTTCTCCTCTGCCACATAGCAGCTCTTGTCTGGATGTGTCCCTAGCTACTCTGTCCATCTGCTCTAATTCAACAAAATAAGCTCCCTCATGGGCCCTGAGTAACTGGGGGCAGGTAAGAGTTAAAATCCTGTTTTATCCATGCATTAGGATGTGTCCAGACAAAGCTGTGCCTCACTGTCTGTGGCTATGGCTCAAAGAGCAGCACAAGAAGGCACAGGCTCTATTACACACTTCTCTTCTAATAAGACCTGCCATCTCCATACTCCTCAGCAGTACTTAGGGCAAGGTGAGGTTGGCATGCCAGTTCCCTTTCATGTTTTGAAAACCATGGGTAAATGCAGCTGCAGCCAGATCACCATCCACCAAAAGTTCTTCTGCTCAGACTCATACAGACAGGGATTGGGGAGGGGGTGACCAGAGCCCTGCTGGCACAGGACAAAGCAGTGCTGCTATGAATGAGGCTGGACACATTACTCACCCACAGTCTCACATACAGCCCCATCTATTCCACAGCCATTCCCTTCCTGCCTCACTCCCCTCCACAGACGGTCTTATGAAGTCCCACCCTCCAATGTTTGCACAGAAGAACACCACATCCACCTGTGAAGGCATCACATTTGCAACAAGTTAGGCCTTCACTTTCCCACAAATCAGGCAAAACCCCCATTTTGCCATCACACCTGCCTTGAGGATTTGTTTCTGTCCATGAATTAAACACAGCAGAGGTTTTTGTAAAAGCTCTCCTCACCTCATCACAAGTGCCACTTGCACCATGTTCCAAGCAGAAGCAGACAATCTCTTGTTGGGAGAGTAAATTTGAGTGTAATCTGTCCTTGTGCATGATGGAGCCACCAGCCCTTCTCCACAACCACCTGCTTTCAGAGCAGAGGCACCAGACCCAGCTTGCCCACCACCACTTATCTCACTGCTGGTAACCCTTACAAGTGCCCAGCCCCACGAGTCCCGACCCATAAAACCTGATTGCTTTCAATCCCACAGATGCTCATTGCCTAGAGCAGTCTATTAATATGCTTCTCCCAAATGCTCTCACAGCTCCAGACTCCTCTATAACTGCATTTTTTCCACCAACAACAGCTATACCCCTGCTCTGCGTGTCTGGACCAAGCGTACCTCTCACCCACCACTTCCCCTGCACCTTCAGGAGAAGGGAGAAGCCGTCTCTGCAAGCACAAATGGGTGGGATAACCTGCTGTTAGCTGAGCCCACTGAGCTCCCCTACTTATTCCAAGTGAACTGCTCACTTTGAAGGGATAAACAGTCTGATTAAACTAACAGCTCTTCCTTCCTCGCAGTGGTTCTCTTTGAAGGATATAGGCAGAGAAAGCACAATCTCTAGCAGTAAATCCACCGCTGACTCCTCCTGGGAGAGAGCCCTCTGTGCAGGATGGGAGGAGGAGAGCCAGAGCAGGAAAGCTAGTGGAGCTTTGCTTTATATCAAGTAATCTTGTTATTGCAATTTCAGAGCTTAATGGTAAATAGGCAGGACTGCTGGGCAGTGCAGCAGGAACCAGGCCTGGGTCACTGGGTAATTTAGCTGATATAAACAATAACCTGTGCCTGGACCGTCGGTGTCTGCTGCTGGTACAAACCTTCAGCATCACTCAGAGTATCAGTGGAGCTGTGCAGCGCAGGCAGACAGTCCTGTCATCTGAGGCCGTATCCAGAAGTCCTGGGAGGGCTGATACAGAAGAACTAGGAAAGAGTAACAGCTAATTAATGTCAATCAGTGCAGGTGTACTAACAGGCCTTATCAAATGAATAAGGAAACTCATTGGGTCTGGTTTTGGTCTAACGCTCTCCTGTGTTCATCCCTGATGCAGAAGGGGAACAGTGGTGGGGAGGGCAGAGCACATACAGAGAGCAACTCACACGGTGGCCTGGCATAAACTTGAAGCATCTTTATAGAACCTGACAAGATGTAGAAACAATGAGGGTGATTTGCATTTTCCAAGGAGAGTCAGTGCTCTCCAGTCAGCTCCGGGGCACAGCAGAGTCTCACGTGGTCCTGTGGAGAAGAAAGAGCCCCAGGTGGGTATAACCTCTGTCGCAGCAGCCAGACTAGGCCCATATGTTGCTATTAGTATTTGTTCCTTTGTTTTTCTAGGTTTGAATACAGCATATAAGGGATGACCATCCATCCCAGAGTTCTTTCAAGGCAGGATCATACACAAAACACCACTGCTGCGTTCCCAGGCACAAGAGATTCCTTTGATAACGCGTCAAAAACTCCTTGATGTTTGCAGCTCAGATCGGAGGAACCACTCCTGCCTACTCTCTCAATTTGCAGCATTTCTGAGTACCCTCCTGCCAACGAAGTGCTCAGCAGTTGCAGTGTCCTAGGTGGGTCTATGTCACTGACCCCGCTCCTTCCCAGGTCCCAAGCCTGCCCTCCCGGACCAGGACTTTGCAGCCAGTTTGCCCTGAGCGGTCTCTGTCCGTTCTGCCCCGCACACCTCTCATTCAGCTGCACTGGCTCCTTCACGGAGCTCAGCACCTGCCACGCTCACCAATTTCACACTGACATGGCGCACTATCTGTGCTCCGCGTCTTTATTTCCAGACAGATTAACCAGTCTTTTCTGGACAGCTGCACATTACATTGTTGTGTGCTGCGTTCCTGCACTGTTCAGTGCAGTTTGTATCTTCATCATTCAGTGTACAGCCTCAGGGCTTGTTTACTACACATCAAACCCTGCTCTGAATAGGGAATCTTTTGCTTCCTCTTGCATTTATCTGTTGCGCTCACCACCCAGAGAAGTAAGCCTTGGAAGTATCAGGGAGGTTATGAATTCTCACAGTGCCCTGTGACATGAGGAGACATACTGTCCCCCTTCAACCTGGCTCCCAGACGTGCCTCTCCCAAAGGCAGTCCTTGGACGTCCAGCAGCACCGAACTTTGTTCAGCACTCACGCTGCTAATGCAGCTGTGGTCCTGCCCAGCTAGCCCTCCTTTGCTCACTACGTGGAGCAGGCGTTCTCAGAAGAAAACCAAGTTGTCCAGGAAATTAGAGCATGAGTAGCACAGTTTGTTTCCCACAGGCAAAGATGAAGTTATCTTATTTCTGGTATTTCCTAAGATCTCAGTTCTTATCTTAACCCTCTCAAGGTGCTCATAACAGGGTAAGGTTCTTATCAAATATCTTAGCTTTCAAAAACAAGAGGGATGTGTTGTCTCCTGGCATACTCTCTGCTGAAGCACACCAACACAATAATCACAAAAAGATTTGGGTTGGTGTGGACCCTGGAGGTCTCTTGTCCAGCCACTGATCAGAGCAGAGCTGACCTCCTCGCTGAATTACACCGCTTGAGGCCTTGGGCAGTCAAGTGTGGAATACCTCCTAAGGTGGAGATCCCACCACCTCTTTGGTCCCTGTCCCACTGTTTCACCACCCTAATGGGGAAGACTGTTCCCTTACGACCAACCAGAAGTTCTGCTGTTCCAAATTGTGAGCATTATCTGTCATCTTTCAAGAGCCTGGCTTCCTCTGTATGACTACCCATTAGGGAGCAGAAGACAGCAAATTAGATCCCCCTTCACCTTTTCATAGCCTCTCTGCATTTGCTGCATGCTTAAACTCCCAACCATCTTTGTGGCCCTCCTCTAGACTCGCTCCAGTACGTTGATCTGTCTCTTGAACTGGGGAGCGCAAAACTGGGAGACCACTAGATGTGGCCTCACCAATGCTGGAGCAGAGGGATGCAGGGTCCCAAAAGGAAGCCACTAGTAGCTGGCCACCAGTTGGACTTCATACTGCTGACTGCAACTCTGTGAGCTGGTGGTCCAGCCAGTTTTCCACTGGAGTCATCTGTGTCTTGTGAATTGAGATACCATGGTAAACACCTTGCTAAAGCCAAGGTATGCAATATCCATTGCTCTCATCTGTTGTCTCCTCACACAAGGCAATCAAATTGGTCAGGCACAATTTGCCACTGGAACTCCACACTGGAGAAAGGTCAGGTCTTCCTCAAGCAGACCAGGGTTACGACAAGCCATCAGCACCCTGAAGCCACCGCCAAGAAGAGTCTGCCGTTCACGGTAGTGATTTCTTCCTCCTCAGTCTTGCACACACTTGGATTCATTTTCCTGTGTTTTGCTAACACTGCCTTCTTGCTGGTTCCCAGCTGAAGTTTGGAAGTTGCCCAGTAGCCTCCTCCAGCTTCACTTAACATAAAGGGCTGTTGTTTGCTACACAGCAATGCCCGGGTTCACCAGCCCTGTTACACATGTTCACAGAGCTCAAGATACAGCAAGTCGGGTAATAGTTATTGACCAACAGGCAACTGTTAAATGCAGCTAAAAGCAGCTGAAGCCCAAACAAGACCTCAGACTCCACACTGTCCAGTCAATGCAAACCCTCTGGCCTTCTACAATAAGGACAATAGGAATATTATTGGGAAACTAATAAAATCCAGTGCTCCCAGCCACAAGGCCAAATGACATATTTGCTTTGCAGTCTTAGAGTTGCTTCCCAGTGCTGCATGTGACAGCCGACAGATGCCTCAGATGTGCGCCATGCTCCATCGTCACTCATTTGTCCATGGGGTCAAGCGGCTCAGCAGGGTCAGTTCAGTGTGGACTTCTTTCTTATTGCAGCTTCTCCTAGCCTGAAACTCAGAAAAAAATGGTCCTACAACTAATAATAGCATCTGTGAAGAGTTAAAATGTCCCAGGAGTAGAAGAAGCTTTGATTCATTTCTCCACATAAAAAGTTTCTAATTATACTGAGTCTTATCTCTGTGCTAGAGCGGATTCATAACTCTGCCTTTGTCCTTGATGTGTTCAGCAGCAATGGCTAGATTTCGGACAGTGCAGGGATGACAGTTTAGGAAAGAAAAGCAGTTACTGAGCATCCTTCAGAGAAGAGGAGCACTCGTCCAAAGGCTCAGGAGCGTCAGAGATGGGTATTGAGCAAAAGCACAATCTTTGATGAACATACCCTGACATGCACAGCTACGGCCAAGGACTAGATGACCCCCTGAGGTCCCTGCCCACCTGAATTATCCCAGGAACATCTGATCTCAAGCAGAAGGGTCCATCCCCAGGAGCTCCCAGTGCTGGGCTAGCACACTTGCATAGCAGGGATTCATGTGCAAATGCGGACCCTGTCTTTTCCCCCTCATCAGAGTCAACAGCAGGCCTACACACTCCGGCTCGGCACTGCATCCCGAACTCCCAGGCGTCTCCCGAGAGCTCACGCAACAGGAGAATGCGCAGGCACTTCTGTTCGGACAAACCCGTCAGCCGAGCACTTAAGCAGCACTCCAAATCTCCCTACATAACTTCCGAAACAAAGGCTGCCCATGCCGCCTTTCTGCTTCGGCACTCAAACACACTCCCTCTTGCTCCGTCCCACATAGAGGCATGTTATCATGCCAGGTTTCTGCATCACATTTCCACCTCGAGTTTCTGTAGGGTACACAGGCACACACGCGCACACACACATGCACTCTCTCCCTTGTTTTTATACAATGCCTGATTTGCAGTTCAACACAGAACGCAGCAGATATGAGGCATGATTTAAAATGCAAGTTATACACAGCTCAGGTAGTGACAACAGCAACATTAACGATGACTAAACCTGCTGCCGCAGGCCACATGGACTGCGGGGACCACGATACACAATAAAAGCTCTTGCACTCATCAGTGTCAGAGAATGAGCCGACAGAGTCCGGTCCTCTCCACAGACCCTGCACCCCTCGCAGTCTGCCAGGCGTTAGCGAGCCGTAACAGCTGATCCATACTGTGTGCTTTAGAGAGCTTCTTCCCAGGAAGAACGCAATGAGCAGCGGTGACACGGACAAAGATGGAGAGCGAGCAAATGCTGTAGGCGCTGGTGCTCGAGCTGGGCAAACACCTGAGGCCAGAAAAGCCGGTGTCGTGAATGAAAGAGTTGGTCTTGCACTGCTCTGTGAACAGTGGTGGATGGGCCACACAGACAGTCCTCTGCAGGGAACTGGCACAGATGAGAAGTGGCAGAAAACAGTGATTTTGCAGTAGGAGTAATTTCTCAGACCGTGTCACCTTACAACCACAAACCTACTTGTGCCATCTCCTGAGGACAGCAGGTCTGCAGGGTAGGAAGGAGGGGCAGGGAGAGGCAGAGACCCCTGCTTGCAGGGACACATCAAAAAGCAGTAAAATCTACAAAGTAAATGCCGTTCCTGATGTACTTCCTCCTCTCTGTGTCCTCTCTCTTCGCTTTCAGCCTCTCTCCGTAGTGATGCCCACAGAGTGATGGTTTATTCCAGCAAAATCCGAGACAAGGCCGTCACACGAGCCGCAGAGAGCTGCTGCTAGCACAGCAAAGGAGCCATCTCAAGCCCTGTGAGCTGTGGTGAAAAGGCTTTTTCTTGCTGGCTGTTGTTGTGCACATGGAGTAAGGCTGCAGGTAATGGTCTACCATCCAGGGACATGCTTGGCAAACCTATTCAAGCAAAATTTTGCAGCATGAATTTATCCAAAGAGAAAAGCCAAATGTGGGAGTCAGAGAACATCCCACTCAAATGCACACGCACGCAGACTTGCTGCCTACATGGCTGATTTCAGCTCTGGATAAGGGCCAAATCCCCATCAGTGCTGAGGTCCCAGAAGACCAGAACGAGGATGCTGCTCAGGGCTGAATGGGTAAGGCTTTCCCTCCACCACAGGGCAGCTCATACTGAAATGCAGTGCAGAAAACTGCCATAGCTCTCCGAAATGATTTTATTTTCCCACAGAAGTTTAACATCTAAAAAGGTAGTTTTAAAATCAAGTTTCCAAAAGCAAGAATCCAAAGTTTTAGTAACTGATAAATATTTTGGTTCTAGCTTTCCAATTGTCTGCTCCTATGGGAAAACAATGTTTGTCCTCATCCTGGGGTCAGGGTATTTTGTTAAAAGCGTAGTATTTCAAACAAATCTTGCTGTTCCTCTGTGAGAGTGGCTGAGCAGTCCCACAACAGAAATACTTGCAAGTTCTTTGTACGAAAGGAGAAGTGACTTTCCAGGGCAGCGCCACAACGGCTGCGGAGATCCCCTTTCTCAGCCTACCAGCTGCAATGATGCCCACAACACCCTCCAGAAGTGTGAGCTCTGCCTGATCCTCCAGCTGAGGTTAGCACAACTCTGAAAGCAAACTAAACCGCGCAGCTGTGCCAGCCCTCGTGGCTTGCCCCAGCCTCGGGAGCTCCCACTCGTGCATCAGAGATGCTCACCTAGCCTGGGGCTCTGTCCTCGGCAGAAGCAAAAGGAGCTGCTCTTTAGGAGGCACACAAGCCTGGCCACTCTGCAGGCATCCTCCTTGCTCTTCCCCAGCATCCACAGTTGTTATATCAGAGATGTTAGAGGAGATGTCCTTGCCTGCTGCCTTCAGTCTCTGCTGATGGACCTGTTGCCTCTGAAGTTTTCTGATCCTTTTTTGACGCTGCTGTTACTGTCTTTCCCCTGCCTCCTCCAGCAGCAAGTTCCTCACTTTCACTTGCTGTTGTGTAAAGATGAACCTTCTTTTATCTGCTTTGAACTGCTCTCCTTCCAGATTCATCAAGTGCACGTAGTTCTAGTACTATGCGATTTGGTGAATGACAGCTCTGCCTTCATCTTACTCACCACCTCCATGACGTTATAACCATCAGCCACATTCTCCCTCTTATCACCTTCTCCTCTGCAAACTGGACTCCAGGTCTCTTCGGTCCCATAAGGCAGCTGTTTCAATCCCTTGATTATTTCAGCTCCTTCTCTGCACCCCTCTCTAACTTGAGATGCGGAGGTCAGAGGTACAGAAGGTGCAAGAGAGCTGCAAAATGATGCCTGGTGTCTCCATGAGGACGCCCAACACGCTGTTGGCTTTTTGGCTCCTGCTACTGCACACAGAGCTGATGATCTCAGAGAATCATCAGTGGCCCCAAGGGCTCTTTCCTGAGCTGTACCTTCCAGTTTCCAATTCAGCATTATGCAGCAAAGTTTGGAGGGAGTTAAACAGAGGAATGGTTGGTGCAACCTGCTGTGGCAGAGACCTCAGAAAGGAGTCGTACACTGGAGTGGAGAACAGTGAAACCACTCGAAAACAGAGCATGTCCCTAATGCAGCCCCCTGCCCCGCAGGTCTCTGGCTTCCAGAGCTAAGGGTCTAGCAAGCACAAGGGGTAAGAGAAAAGCACCGTGTGGCCCGGGCTGAAGTCTACCACCCTGTACCTAGGTCTGGTTCCAGGTGAGCCCAGATGTTCCCAGAAAGACCTGGGGTGGTCAAGGACAAGGGGCATTTTTCATATGAAGGAGCAGATAAGACAGGTTGGGTAGACACAGGAGTAATTAATTACAGGAGAAGCAAATTATTTCAGCACTACCACACATGGAAGCACAAAACCAAGCTGTAACGGGAACAGTCCAAGCCTCCTCAGGCCATTTACCTCTATGGCAGATGGGGATTAGCAGCCTTCCAAGCCAGGCTAAGGACTCCACAGTTAAGGGTGTACTTTGCGCTCATTTATAAGCCCGATTTCACAGCCTATATTTCTCAAAAAAAAATTCTTTGCGTTTGAATTTCACACACGTTATCTGTGGCCAGAGGAGAATTTTAGCAAAATGTGAGCTGAAAAGAGGAGAGAGGAGGGATGAGAGAGAAGAGAGAAGAGGGAGAGGAGAGAGGAGAGAGAAGAGAGGAGAGAGGAGAGAGGAAAGAGGAAAGAAGGTTTCTATTCCAAATAATGTCTTCTCTGCAAACAGCTTGGCATTTATTGCTCTCAGAGATGGCCAAGGATGAGATCAACCCAAGGCTAAGGGAGAGAGCGCCATTCTAATCGCACCAATTTCAGGACAGCTGGGTATCTGCTAAGTAAAGCTTGCGTTCATGATTAGAGAGTAAAATTAGGACCACCGGCAAGAGTTACTGATGGGTTCCTGGACACGAGAGCTCCAAAGGACTAAGCTCATCATTTAGCCCCAAGTCCAGGCCTTCAGGGACTTCAGCCAGGGATTCCTCAAGCACAGGCCACCCCTCCCGGCTGGAAGGCCACACGTCTTTTAGGAACAAAGACCCTAAATGGCAGAGAAGCCTTCACAGCATCCCAATGGTTAATTCCCTGCACAGCTGATATTTTGCACCCTCTTTCTTGTTTGAATTTATGCTTCACTTCAGCCACTTGACCTCACTCAGTCTCTAGCTGGGATTATTCAGTCTTCCACTGTGAGAAATCTTCTACCCTTGCAGTGAACTGTGGATGAAAATCAGATCATTTTTTGGTCTTTTTTGTAAAGCACTTTGAGCTCTTGGATCTTTCTCTCAAAAGCAGACTTTCTAGCCCCTAAATTTTACTTGTGGCTGTTTTCTCTGCCATTTCCAAACAGACTTTTGAAACGTGGAAGTACTGTAGCGGGATGCAGCATACCTATGATAGGGATGAACGAAAAGACAGTTCCTCTTTCTGCTCTTACTCAGGGTTTCCTTGAGTGAATATCCCTCTATCCTCAGCCACCAGCTCACATCCCAGGCTCATACTTGTTATTTATACTTCAGGATCCTTAGCTTTCTTCTGTGTCTTCTTCTTCCAAACAATAGTCCCCACGGTGTAAATGTGAGGCCATTTTTCTGCATATCATTTTGCAATTACCCATACTAAAATGAACACATCACGCTCAGCAAGTCCAATTCACCAACCAGCCCAGATGACTCCATACAACTAAGTAGTTGCTACTATTTTCTTTTCTACTGATCTACTGTTTTTTTCTCTATATGATACGTGGGAAGATAGTCCTGCAGCAATCACCCCCCATGCCAACACTGGTGGTCGTTGATAATTAGGGCATCAAAACAAGGCAGGAGTAGCTGTACTGCATCTCTGACTTACCAGTCTCCTTCCAGCTGTGGTCACAGGCAAACGCACAGAACGGTGAGAGTGAGCCAGGCACGTGTGACACCTTTCCTGATACCTTCCCAGTACCTCGAACCAGACGTGTTTCTATGTATCTGCAACTCTCAGCACACCTCTCCAGCATTAATTTGTCCAGTGTCTCCTTGAACCCACGGTCTCTGCAGGTCTCCAGCACTCAGAAGGACTGACTATGTACTCCCACATTACTTCTGACCTTTCAACCACTTCCTTATACTTTCCAGCACTTTTCTTTTATCCTACGGCTGCTTATTTTCCTTATTTGGTGAAGGACACTCTCAAAAGCATCCCGGGAATCCCAACACAGTCTATTACATAAATTGCTCATCTGCCACATCAGAGAACTTCACTGCCTCTTCCCCAGTAAATCGTGTTCATCCATTTGCCTACAAATACCATTCTGTGGTATTACAGGGTAAACGAAAATCAACCAGATCTTTTCTGGAGCTTTTTTTCAAATTTTCTGCACTTCAGCCTTTACATGCAAAGGTGGTTTGAGAAAGCACTTTCACACCACCATTCCTAATTCAGCAGTCTCATTCTTGGCTTTCTTAAGGAGTCTGAAGCAAGACAACCAGCCCAGATGGTTTACCACTGTCCATTTCATCAATTGGATCCACAATTTCTGCTCCAGGCTCTTCAGTTTTGAACATATCATCTGACGAGTCCCCAGGAAGGTTAATTACAGCATGGGAATCTCCACGTTTTCTTCTACAATCAACAATAACGCAAATAATTGCTTCAGCTTCTCTGCAATGGGCTCATCTTTTCTAATTGCTCCTTTTATACTCTGATCATGTGCTGGCTCTGTCAACTCCTTGTTGAAACACTTCTTGTTTCTGATATATTTGGGGAAAATCTACTGTCTTCTTCCTTAGCTGTTTCTCAGATTCTTTCAGCATGCCACTTGGGCCAGGAGGTCAGTGATGCATACCCGATACAGGGATGCAGTACTATCACCATCCTACCTAGGTCCAGCCTTTCTTTCCACAAGGCTTCTCTGGTTTTTACTGGGATGGTTAGCCTGCCCACTTCCTCCAGTTTACAACCCTCTGTCAAACAACATCACTCAGCTTACGGTGCCCCAGGAATTGTCTGCCTTGCCCAGGTTTCCAATATGCCTGTTATGCTCATGTCTTCATTTAGGACCTGCCAATCCACTCCCCCATGGCCAAAGGCTCTTACAGATCTAGAATATACCTGAATTTTAATCCACTGCATAACTTTCTCCTAGGCTGTGCAACTGACGCTCACTCTGTAATCGGACCGTGCAGCAAAGGCACTCCAATGCCCTACAGAAGCTTTAACATAAAGCATTAATATATTTATAGATTTTCAACAGCCAAGTTTGTAATCTGGCCAAGAGATACCACTCAGGTTTGCAGGGCAGAATTTATTTTCCACCGAGCAGAGCTAGCAGGCATTAATCTTGCTAGCAATCTGTAATCTGGTACAATCTACTGTTTCCAGAGCTCCAGCACATGACTTGGGCAGGAGTCAACCTTGGGCCAACAGCTCAGATACGGGGCAGAGCCCCGCACCCAGCACTACGGCGTGCTTCAGAACAGGTGCCGTCTCTCTGCCGTGCAGCTGAGACAGCACCATCCTCGGACAAGACAGCACCCTGGCCACCAGCATCACCAGGACTGGGGCAGTTGGTCATTTACACCCATAAAAGTGGAGAAGTCTGAGAACACTTGTCCCCAGATAGATCTCTCTTGTCTTATTTTCTGGCAAGGTTGCTGAGGCCCCTGTGTAACTATGCTGCTGGGGATGTAGCTGCTTTAACCATGCAGAAGATGTTACAACAAGCAGAGCTGGCATGTAAAAAAACCATCTCATTTCACAGGAAAGCAAAACCAAGATACAGATTTGCCTGTTCAGTGGCTTGACGTTTGTCTTGTGTCACAGACTCAGTCTTTCAGGAAAAAACATGTCATATTCCTGTTACCTGCCCCTTTGTCACTAGCCTGCAGGCATGAGCCCAGGCACTGCAGAGAGGGCTCCTGCCTCACATTCAAGGAGTGATTTCCTACTCATGTAGGAAATGCCACCATCCCCTTCAGGGGCCAGAGCCAAGAGAAAATGCGAAACACAGAAAACCAAGCAGAGCAACCAGCATTATCACCAATCCCAACGGGATACAGCTTTGGGGACCACCTGTGCTGGCAGCAGGGAGCAGAGGGGCCTTCCACACAGAGACGCTAAGCAACCTTTCCACGTCCCCTCCAGTCCCACCAGCTACTATGCCACATCCGTGCCTGAAATCATGACAATGATTTCACACAACTGAATTCGTGCTGGTCCTGCGCCCGTGGACAGGACATACCAGGCTGTTCTGACTCACTCATCGCTGGAAATGTAGAAGTATCCATCCTGGACTGAACTTTCTGAACCGTGATTTTTGCCGTGAACTTGTCTAATCCCATTTTGAACACACTCTGCTTTCAACCCTCAGCATCATGTGAAGGTGGATTCATAAAGAGATGTGGATGGATCACATCCATCCCTGCACCCACTTCTCACTCACTGGGAATTGGTGAAACATTTCCTCTCTCCCTCTCTACCACAGATGTCTGCTACACTCCCTTCAATTCACCCCATCCCAAGCTGGGCGCTACACCGTAAGCCAGCCTCTATAGAGAAGCCAGCTCTGGCCTCCTTGCCAGAATTTCTGTACCTCCTCCTCTGGCTCTACTGCCAGCTGCAACAGATACTATGGACACCCTGTACACGCCACTCTCTTTCCTCTGAATTCGGCTTCGCATGTATTTGAATTGAGTGTAATCTGCCATTTTATGCATGAGCGTCATGGGACCCTCTTCAGCTTCTTGCATTCAGCCCTAGATTTGGCTCTCCTGAATAATTTTTTTCTTTTTTTTGTCAGCTCTCTATTCACAGTCTTCTCTGCATCCTCTGTGAATGCTCTGAGCAACATGAATACCAGCACGGACCTCTGTACACTGCCACCGGCACCCACCAGCACTGTGAAAATGGGCCTGACTCTTCAACTCTTGAAAAGTTAGTTTCTTGTAGGTCACTGTTGAGGGGACTCGCTCAAAACATGCAAACCCCCATGTACAAGCGTACTAACTGTACATCACCCTGGCCCACCAGCTCGTTCACACCTTCAGAGAGCTTGGATACGCTTCTGAGCTTTGACTTCCTTCTCCAAGAGCCAAATAAATCTCTTCCCCAATATACTGTATTCATTCAAGCATCTAATAAAACTATCCTACATTGTTTCTAACAATCGGAGGCTGCTTGAACACTAACTCTGGTTCCTAAATCAGCCCAGGACTCCTTTCACTCGTTGACATCACATTCCTGCATCCCTCAAAGGCTGGTTTAGGCATTAAAGCACAAGCCCGTTAGTAGCTGAACAGCTTCGCTACTGCACGCCTCCGGCACTGCTGGGTGACTGCGGTTGGCCTGGGCAACGTATTGATTGGCTCCAAAACCTCTTCGCCAACACTTCGGTTTGAGAGAGTCCCTCAGCCCCATCTCCCCCTGCACAGCAAATAAAGGAACCTTCCCGGGACACCACTGCAGTGAGCCATAACACAAGCAACTCATTTGCTCCTGCACAATAGCTTTGTTTTCTTCGAGTGTCCTCTCTGCTCCTGACGTGCACACCTCAGGACACAGCTGCTTGGGTATCTTCCTGAAAATTGGCCTCATAAAAAGACTTTTAACCTCTAAATACATATAGCGTCAGAATACAAATGAGAACAACATATCTCTTGAAACAGAGGAAACTCAGACCAGTGTCCCTGCAGAGTGAATTTGTCCTTCAACCTCAATTCAGCAACTTTGGGTGGCTTCCTGGTTTCTAAGAAACTCGGGTGTCTCCTGCAGCCCTGCAAAGGCTCTTTCTTCGCTGTCAAAGCCTGGCTGTACGTCGGTTCCCCGGTCCCCTCTGTATCTCCCGGTCCCTCACCACGGAGCACGCTCTGCCCGCTCCGGTTGTCCCTCCGCTCCCGCAGCCCCACCAGCTGCTCCAGACGGCCCCCTGACCCACCACTCACCCCCCAAGACCATGCAGTACAAGACCAGCAGAGAACAAGGACTATTGACTCAAGACCTTCACACGGCAGTTTTAAATATTCTCTGTGGCAGAGCCAAGAATTTTACTCATTTAGCTGTTCTTAATTTCCTTTT
Source organism: Cariama cristata (assembly GCF_000690535.1). Lineage (NCBI taxonomy): Eukaryota > Metazoa > Chordata > Aves > Cariamiformes > Cariamidae > Cariama > Cariama cristata. Next base: position 5,820 of record NW_009595167.1, on the reverse strand, counting down.
AACTGGCTTCCTCTTTTTATGTCATCTAAAGACTTTTTCAAATTCTTGCTGCTGCAGTCAACTTTTTTGGTTCTTTCCCCTCACAAGGATGTTGAATTTGAGTACATTACAGTCAGTATGAAAAAAAAAAAAAGCATATACTTGATAGTGATATATTGATCCAGGTTCTGTGTATTACTCTGGAATAAATCAAAAGTTACTTCTCCCCTTGTAAGGTCTTTCACTGGTTGCTTCACAGATTGTCATTTATGGTGTCTAAAACTCATTTTCTCCCCCAAACAGAAGCAGCTTGTCCAGCCTCAAATTTTGCCCAGTTGTTCAAGGCATTTCCCCGTAATAACAAAAATCTCATTTTCAGTAGCTGAGGATTGCAAAGCTAGATCTATAAAATGTCAGTGTTTCATGGATTAAACCATTTTAACCAACAATTTATTTCACTTATTACATGCTCAGGTGACTAGCTAGTTCCCAGTAACAGAGGAGTTTCTGGAGCTTCCTATAACCGAGCTTTTGAATTCTGCTCTGAAGTTTGAGAGTTACCAAGGAGAAAGTTCTGTTGCATTTGTCTTTTTCTGTTAATTTTTATGCCAGCTTTTCAAAGAACATTTTCTTTTTGACTGGCATTTCGTATTGTTTTGTTTGTAGCTATTTAAATGCATTGTTCTGACATCATGTGCATTTATACCCAATATATCATTAATTGGGGCAAATTTCATTCCTTTGTAAAAATAAAATCCTCCAGAATAAATTCCTACACTATTTGCAACATTTTCTACACCAAAGCCATGCAAGCTCTCTGTTCAAACTGCAGTGGAGACTACAGGGGGATCTCAGAGAGTACTCAAAGCTCTGCTGTACCTGTCCTACCAGTGCTTGGAAAAGCAGTCTGCACAACCCACGAAGAGCAGATTGCCAGCCAGGATTTGGAGTCAGCTCAGAGCTGCACTGCAAGCCAGGAGCTAATAAATGTCACCGAGCCCGCACAGAGTAGATTAGAAACGGCCATTTGGATTTTGGCCATCAGCCTGTGCAGCACAGCCACGACACCTCTCTTGAACGTGAGTAGACTGTGGGAAGAGTTCATTTGTAATTTAAAAATTACCTGAGTGGGTTAACCTGCCTCGGGAAGTCACTCCAATGGTCAGGACCTTGCTCCAAACCCCAAGTGTCCTCTGCCAGCTGCCAGCCACTGGATCCTGCTCCAGTTACTGCTGTCCTCCAGACCAGAAGACCTGTTAACAGAGCAGGATTTTTTGCTGAGACACTTAGGTACCACGGCTAAGCCCTTAATGCTCTTAGAAATTCAATGGTTAAAGTAGATCAAGGTTATCTGATACTCCAGCGACCTCCAAGTCTTCTCTGGTCACTGTGTCTCAGAACAGCCCCATCCATCATTTGTTCCTCAACACCTCATGCTACATTCAGCCTTATTAAGCATCTATTTAGTTCCAGCTTAGCAAATCACCAGCCCTACCCTCCAACCATTTTGTCATCTGTACAGTGCATCAGAGAGATTTATTCTCTCTTCTGCTAGGCTTTTTGGTAAAAACGTTGAATGTAACCAGACCACAATGCAGACTTCGCACTCTGAATAAAGTGTGAGGTCTAGAAGTTACAGAAACAAAAGATAGTGCTGGAAAATCTGAGAGTTAGTTGGATAAGGGAGATGTTGAGGGCTTGCTGCAACACAGCAGACTATGCTGGTGGAAGTCAGGTTGAACCCACCATACAACCCCGCCGCTTTTGGGGTTTGGTACTCGCTCCCCACTCCTGTCTTCTCTCCGCTTGCTGCAGTCAGCCATGAATAAATCCTACCTTGATGAAAATTGGTTCAAATGAGATAGCCCCTAAATGTACGAAAGCCAAGCTCTGGGAGGAATCCCAAGCACGGCCATTGGGTTCTGGTTCCTGACCCACAGCAGAGCTGTGATCTGGCTCACAGCAATGTGACTCAGGAGTAACTACCAAAGCCTTAACAGAAGCAAATCAAGGACAAGATAGTTCTGTACAGAATACTTCTGCAAAATCAGCTTGGTTGCCTGTTGACGAGTTCAATAAAAGCCTGCACTGGTCTGGAACAAACATTACAAATATCCGGTCAGTGTGCAAACGTAGGTGGATTGCCCGGATCTTGATCTTGATATCAAAGGAGTTATGGAAGTCAAACAAATACCAAAACCTGTGGCTGCAAGCTCTGCAGGACAGCTCAAGCAAGCTGCAAAGAGAAGCGGTCAAACGCCCAGATGCAATCACATCCCCGCAAGATTCTATCTCCCTGCCCAGACGGCTGCAGAGAAGTGGCAGGCTCACTTCTTTGATGAGAAAGATCAAAATGGCATGAGATTCCAGCAAAGGTGCGATAACAGCAGATGATAGTAAGGGACTTGAACCACCCACATACAAACACGTGGCACTGTGGGACGCAGTTCAGAGACAGAGTATCTCCACGGTCGACACGCTGCTCTGTGCAATCGCTCACTTGGAGCAAAGAGAGAAGCAAAAAAAAAGTGGGGAGGCCATTCTTGACTTAGTTTTAAGTGGCACACAGGAGTGAATTCACAAAGCAACACTAGCTGAGGTGCTGCACCCAGTGCTGTTCAATTCAGCATTGCACAGGGAAGCCAGGACCAAACAGCAGCAAGTGACACTAAAGGGAAGCAAATGCTAAAAATCAGTGTGAGGCTAATTAAGCAAAGCCTAAAGGGGTTTTGAAGAGCAAATCAGTAACAGTATAAAACCAAACAACAGGGCTGAGCATGTCAAAAAGCCATCAGGAAAACATGGGGCCGTTAGACTGTCAGAGGTTAAAGGAAGCAATTATGATAGATGAGGATATCGCAGAGATGCTAAATGACTCTTCTCCTTCAATCTTCCACACCTTCCCTGGAGATTTCTATGCCTTTGCAGAGCATCCAGGGAGATGCTATCCATGGCTGGGGCAACAGCAAACACGGGCTAGGAAACATGATTTTTTAAAGGGAAATATCAAGCCCATTTGATGATTTAGAAGGCTTCATTCTCACTCCATCCTCCAACCCCACTTCCAGAGAGGGTATCCATTGGAGGGACTACAAAGGAAAGGCATGAGCTTCTAGTTTGATCCTAAAAGTCAGGAGACAGGTGGCAAGACACCAGAAAAGGCCGAATTCAGATAAACAGAGGGTAAAATCTTCTCCAGAGGTGTGACAAGGGAGTGGTCAAACAGAATGGATTTTTTAGATCTGGGCAGGGGGAGAAATTGTAACTGGCATTGCTAAGGTGTTTTGGCAAGTGTTTTAGCGCTACGTTCCAGCTCGTCCTGGGTGGAAAGTTAACACCAGAGTGGTTTATTCTTCCTCTGTAGCATTAATATTAGCTGCAGCAAGGGCATGGGGCTGGAAGGTTTTCACAGATGATATGGGCTGGCAGCTCTTAAACTGATGTCAGTGGGAGGTGAGCGAGATCTGGTTGCTTCTGCTGAAGGGTGCTAAACCTAAGTGGCATAGCTGAAAACAACAGTCCTGCACCTGCAGCCTGCATGCCCGTACCTTGCACAGTCCTTTAAACTTGGCTGCTTTACACCAGACCACTGCTGGCACATGTGGGAGGATCTGGAGGACTCAAACAGCCCAGTTCAAGAGAGGCACATGCTCCTAGAGAGCCAGGAGACCCAGCGGCCAACACTGCTTTGAGTGTAACACCCACCTGCACAGCCCCGCATTGTCATCAGCAAGAGAGAACCAGAAAGTCCCCAGCAGGGACTTCTGGGGGTCTCTCAGGCAAAGCGGAGCTGAGGAGCACCATCCCTCCTGGGCTTGGCAGAGTGAATCCGTGCAGGGGAGCTCTGGTTCCTGGGGGCTCCAGGACACCCTGGCAGAGGCTGCTGTGTGACATCAGCCCCCTCGGCCGTTTGTTGCTGTTTCTTAACATTTGGCCCAGCGGTGGCAGATGCTCTGGGGCTGAATCACAGGGATTTGTTGCGGCGAGCGTCACCTCGGCACCTGCTGCACACTGAATACCTCCTCTTCCTCTGCCTCCGGCCACCCTGCCCTTCACTGGCCATCACTTCTCAGGAGCCGCCCGCGTGATGAAGAGTGTGGATGCTGCACAGAGGCAGGGGACAGTCGTCTGCTGGCAACCAGGCTCTCGGCAACACACCTGCCCTGCAGGAGACAGAGAAA